>NW_028146644.1:5000-17500 GCF_056507025.1 Lutjanus erythropterus
AGGGCCAGGCTGGATCCCTGGTAAGGCATCCCCCCCCCCCCCCCAGGGCCTGGGGGTCAGAGGGTCAGGCTGGATGCCTGGTAAGGCATCCCCCCCCCCCCAGGGCCTGGGGGTCAGAGGGTCAGGCTGGATGCCTGGTAAGGCATCCCCCCAGGGCCTGGGGGGGGTCACAGGGCCAGGCTGGCCCACTGGTAAGGCATCCCCCCCCCCAGGGCCTGGGGGTCAGAGGGTCAGGCTGGATCCCTGGTAAGGCATCCCCACCCAGGGCCTGGGGGTCACAGGGCCAGGCTGGATCCCTGGTAAGGCATCCCCCCCAGGGCCTGGGGGGGTGCAGCGGGTCCGGAGAAGAGAGGCCGGGTCTGGGGGTGAAGTGGGTTGTGGGGTGGGTGGTGGCAGCGGGTCCGGAGAAGAGAGCCCGAGCCCAGGGGTGGGGCGGAGAGTCCGGGGAAGGGAGCCCCCCAGGGCCTGGGGGTCAGAGGGCCAGGCTGGATCCCTGGTAAGGGAGCCCCCAGGGCCTGGGGGGTCAGAGGGCCAGGCTGGATCCCTGGTAAGGCATCCCCACCCAGGGCCTGGGGGTCAGAGGGTCAGGCTGGATCCCTGGTAAGGCATCCCCCCCAGGGCCTGGGGGGGTCAGAGGGCCAGGCTGGATCCCTGGTAAGGCATCCCCACCCAGGGCCTGGGGGGGTCAGAGGGCCAGGCTGGATCCCTGGTAAGGCATCCCCACCCAGGGCCTGGGGGGGTCAGAGGGCCAGGCTGGATCCCTGGTAAGGCATCCCCACCCAGGGCCTGGGGGTCACAGGGCCAGGCTGGATCCCTGGTAAGGCATCCCCCCCAGGGCCTGGGGGGGTCAGAGGGCCAGGCTGGATCCCTGGTAAGGCATCCCCACCCAGGGCCTGGGGGTCACAGGGCCAGGCTGGATCCCTGGTAAGGCATCCCCCCCCCCCCCCCAGGGCCTGGGGGTCAGAGGGTCAGGCTGGATGCCTGGTAAGGCATCCCCCCCCCCCAGGGCCTGGGGGTCAGAGGGTCAGGCTGGATGCCTGGTAAGGCATCCCCCCAGGGCCTGGGGGGGGTCACAGGGCCAGGCTGGCCCACTGGTAAGGCATCCCCCCCCCCAGGGCCTGGGGGTCAGAGGGTCAGGCTGGATCCCTGGTAAGGCATCCCCACCCAGGGCCTGGGGGTCACAGGGCCAGGCTGGATCCCTGGTAAGGCATCCCCCCCAGGGCCTGGGGGGGTGCAGCGGGTCCGGAGAAGAGAGGCCGGGTCTGGGGGTGAAGTGGGTTGTGGGGTGGGTGGTGGCAGCGGGTCCGGAGAAGAGAGCCCGAGCCCAGGGGTGGGGCGGAGAGTCCGGGGAAGGGAGCCCCCCAGGGCCTGGGGGTCAGAGGGCCAGGCTGGATCCCTGGTAAGGGAGCCCCCAGGGCCTGGGGGGTCAGAGGGCCAGGCTGGATCCCTGGTAAGGCATCCCCACCCAGGGCCTGGGGGTCAGAGGGTCAGGCTGGATCCCTGGTAAGGCATCCCCCCCAGGGCCTGGGGGGGTCAGAGGGCCAGGCTGGATCCCTGGTAAGGCATCCCCACCCAGGGCCTGGGGGGGTCAGAGGGCCAGGCTGGATCCCTGGTAAGGCATCCCCACCCAGGGCCTGGGGGGGTCAGAGGGCCAGGCTGGATCCCTGGTAAGGCATCCCCACCCAGGGCCTGGGGGTCACAGGGCCAGGCTGGATCCCTGGTAAGGCATCCCCCCCAGGGCCTGGGGGGGTCAGAGGGCCAGGCTGGATCCCTGGTAAGGCATCCCCACCCAGGGCCTGGGGGTCACAGGGCCAGGCTGGATCCCTGGTAAGGCATCCCCCCCCCCCCCCAGGGCCTGGGGGTCAGAGGGTCAGGCTGGATGCCTGGTAAGGCATCCCCCCCCCCCCAGGGCCTGGGGGTCAGAGGGTCAGGCTGGATGCCTGGTAAGGCATCCCCCCAGGGCCTGGGGGGGGTCACAGGGCCAGGCTGGCCCACTGGTAAGGCATCCCCCCCCCCAGGGCCTGGGGGTCAGAGGGTCAGGCTGGATCCCTGGTAAGGCATCCCCACCCAGGGCCTGGGGGTCACAGGGCCAGGCTGGATCCCTGGTAAGGCATCCCCCCCAGGGCCTGGGGGGGTGCAGCGGGTCCGGAGAAGAGAGGCCGGGTCTGGGGGTGAAGTGGGTTGTGGGGTGGGTGGTGGCAGCGGGTCCGGAGAAGAGAGCCCGAGCCCAGGGGTGGGGCGGAGAGTCCGGGGAAGGGAGCCCCCCAGGGCCTGGGGGTCAGAGGGCCAGGCTGGATCCCTGGTAAGGGAGCCCCCAGGGCCTGGGGGGTCAGAGGGCCAGGCTGGATCCCTGGTAAGGCATCCCCACCCAGGGCCTGGGGGTCAGAGGGTCAGGCTGGATCCCTGGTAAGGCATCCCCCCCAGGGCCTGGGGGGGTCAGAGGGCCAGGCTGGATCCCTGGTAAGGCATCCCCACCCAGGGCCTGGGGGGGTCAGAGGGCCAGGCTGGATCCCTGGTAAGGCATCCCCACCCAGGGCCTGGGGAGGTCAGAGGGCCAGGCTGGATCCCTGGTAAGGCATCCCCACCCAGGGCCTGGGGGTCACAGGGCCAGGCTGGATCCCTGGTAAGGCATCCCCCCCAGGGCCTGGGGGGGTCAGAGGGCCAGGCTGGATCCCTGGTAAGGCATCCCCACCCAGGGCCTGGGGGTCACAGGGCCAGGCTGGATCCCTGGTAAGGCATCCCCCCCCCCCCCCCAGGGCCTGGGGGTCAGAGGGTCAGGCTGGATGCCTGGTAAGGCATCCCCCCCCCCCAGGGCCTGGGGGTCAGAGGGTCAGGCTGGATGCCTGGTAAGGCATCCCCCCAGGGCCTGGGGGGGGTCACAGGGCCAGGCTGGCCCACTGGTAAGGCATCCCCCCCCCCAGGGCCTGGGGGTCAGAGGGTCAGGCTGGATCCCTGGTAAGGCATCCCCACCCAGGGCCTGGGGGTCACAGGGCCAGGCTGGATCCCTGGTAAGGCATCCCCCCCAGGGCCTGGGGGGGTGCAGCGGGTCCGGAGAAGAGAGGCCGGGTCTGGGGGTGAAGTGGGTTGTGGGGTGGGTGGTGGCAGCGGGTCCGGAGAAGAGAGCCCGAGCCCAGGGGTGGGGCGGAGAGTCCGGGGAAGGGAGCCCCCCAGGGCCTGGGGGTCAGAGGGCCAGGCTGGATCCCTGGTAAGGGAGCCCCCAGGGCCTGGGGGGTCAGAGGGCCAGGCTGGATCCCTGGTAAGGCATCCCCACCCAGGGCCTGGGGGTCAGAGGGTCAGGCTGGATCCCTGGTAAGGCATCCCCCCCAGGGCCTGGGGGGGTCAGAGGGCCAGGCTGGATCCCTGGTAAGGCATCCCCACCCAGGGCCTGGGGGGGTCAGAGGGCCAGGCTGGATCCCTGGTAAGGCATCCCCACCCAGGGCCTGGGGGGGTCAGAGGGCCAGGCTGGATCCCTGGTAAGGCATCCCCACCCAGGGCCTGGGGGTCACAGGGCCAGGCTGGATCCCTGGTAAGGCATCCCCCCCAGGGCCTGGGGGGGTCAGAGGGCCAGGCTGGATCCCTGGTAAGGCATCCCCACCCAGGGCCTGGGGGTCACAGGGCCAGGCTGGATCCCTGGTAAGGCATCCCCCCCCCCCCCCCAGGGCCTGGGGGTCAGAGGGTCAGGCTGGATGCCTGGTAAGGCATCCCCCCCCCCCCAGGGCCTGGGGGTCAGAGGGTCAGGCTGGATGCCTGGTAAGGCATCCCCCCAGGGCCTGGGGGGGGTCACAGGGCCAGGCTGGCCCACTGGTAAGGCATCCCCCCCCCCAGGGCCTGGGGGTCAGAGGGTCAGGCTGGATCCCTGGTAAGGCATCCCCACCCAGGGCCTGGGGGTCACAGGGCCAGGCTGGATCCCTGGTAAGGCATCCCCCCCAGGGCCTGGGGGGGTGCAGCGGGTCCGGAGAAGAGAGGCCGGGTCTGGGGGTGAAGTGGGTTGTGGGGTGGGTGGTGGCAGCGGGTCCGGAGAAGAGAGCCCGAGCCCAGGGGTGGGGCGGAGAGTCCGGGGAAGGGAGCCCCCCAGGGCCTGGGGGTCAGAGGGCCAGGCTGGATCCCTGGTAAGGGAGCCCCCAGGGCCTGGGGGGTCAGAGGGCCAGGCTGGATCCCTGGTAAGGCATCCCCACCCAGGGCCTGGGGGTCAGAGGGTCAGGCTGGATCCCTGGTAAGGCATCCCCCCCAGGGCCTGGGGGGGTCAGAGGGCCAGGCTGGATCCCTGGTAAGGCATCCCCACCCAGGGCCTGGGGGGGTCAGAGGGCCAGGCTGGATCCCTGGTAAGGCATCCCCACCCAGGGCCTGGGGGGGTCAGAGGGCCAGGCTGGATCCCTGGTAAGGCATCCCCACCCAGGGCCTGGGGGTCACAGGGCCAGGCTGGATCCCTGGTAAGGCATCCCCCCCAGGGCCTGGGGGGGTCAGAGGGCCAGGCTGGATCCCTGGTAAGGCATCCCCACCCAGGGCCTGGGGGTCACAGGGCCAGGCTGGATCCCTGGTAAGGCATCCCCCCCCCCCCCCCAGGGCCTGGGGGTCAGAGGGTCAGGCTGGATGCCTGGTAAGGCATCCCCCCCCCCCAGGGCCTGGGGGTCAGAGGGTCAGGCTGGATGCCTGGTAAGGCATCCCCCCAGGGCCTGGGGGGGGTCACAGGGCCAGGCTGGCCCACTGGTAAGGCATCCCCCCCCCCAGGGCCTGGGGGTCAGAGGGTCAGGCTGGATCCCTGGTAAGGCATCCCCACCCAGGGCCTGGGGGTCACAGGGCCAGGCTGGATCCCTGGTAAGGCATCCCCCCCAGGGCCTGGGGGGGTGCAGCGGGTCCGGAGAAGAGAGGCCGGGTCTGGGGGTGAAGTGGGTTGTGGGGTGGGTGGTGGCAGCGGGTCCGGAGAAGAGAGCCCGAGCCCAGGGGTGGGGCGGAGAGTCCGGGGAAGGGAGCCCCCCAGGGCCTGGGGGTCAGAGGGCCAGGCTGGATCCCTGGTAAGGGAGCCCCCAGGGCCTGGGGGGTCAGAGGGCCAGGCTGGATCCCTGGTAAGGCATCCCCACCCAGGGCCTGGGGGTCAGAGGGTCAGGCTGGATCCCTGGTAAGGCATCCCCCCCAGGGCCTGGGGGGGTCAGAGGGCCAGGCTGGATCCCTGGTAAGGCATCCCCACCCAGGGCCTGGGGGGGTCAGAGGGCCAGGCTGGATCCCTGGTAAGGCATCCCCACCCAGGGCCTGGGGGGGTCAGAGGGCCAGGCTGGATCCCTGGTAAGGCATCCCCACCCAGGGCCTGGGGGTCACAGGGCCAGGCTGGATCCCTGGTAAGGCATCCCCCCCAGGGCCTGGGGGGGTCAGAGGGCCAGGCTGGATCCCTGGTAAGGCATCCCCACCCAGGGCCTGGGGGTCACAGGGCCAGGCTGGATCCCTGGTAAGGCATCCCCCCCCCCCCCCAGGGCCTGGGGGTCAGAGGGTCAGGCTGGATGCCTGGTAAGGCATCCCCCCCCCCCCAGGGCCTGGGGGTCAGAGGGTCAGGCTGGATGCCTGGTAAGGCATCCCCCCAGGGCCTGGGGGGGGTCACAGGGCCAGGCTGGCCCACTGGTAAGGCATCCCCCCCCCCAGGGCCTGGGGGTCAGAGGGTCAGGCTGGATCCCTGGTAAGGCATCCCCACCCAGGGCCTGGGGGTCACAGGGCCAGGCTGGATCCCTGGTAAGGCATCCCCCCCAGGGCCTGGGGGGGTGCAGCGGGTCCGGAGAAGAGAGGCCGGGTCTGGGGGTGAAGTGGGTTGTGGGGTGGGTGGTGGCAGCGGGTCCGGAGAAGAGAGCCCGAGCCCAGGGGTGGGGCGGAGAGTCCGGGGAAGGGAGCCCCCCAGGGCCTGGGGGTCAGAGGGCCAGGCTGGATCCCTGGTAAGGGAGCCCCCAGGGCCTGGGGGGTCAGAGGGCCAGGCTGGATCCCTGGTAAGGCATCCCCACCCAGGGCCTGGGGGTCAGAGGGTCAGGCTGGATCCCTGGTAAGGCATCCCCCCCAGGGCCTGGGGGGGTCAGAGGGCCAGGCTGGATCCCTGGTAAGGCATCCCCACCCAGGGCCTGGGGGGGTCAGAGGGCCAGGCTGGATCCCTGGTAAGGCATCCCCACCCAGGGCCTGGGGGGGTCAGAGGGCCAGGCTGGATCCCTGGTAAGGCATCCCCACCCAGGGCCTGGGGGTCACAGGGCCAGGCTGGATCCCTGGTAAGGCATCCCCCCCAGGGCCTGGGGGGGTCAGAGGGCCAGGCTGGATCCCTGGTAAGGCATCCCCACCCAGGGCCTGGGGGTCACAGGGCCAGGCTGGATCCCTGGTAAGGCATCCCCCCCCCCCCCCCAGGGCCTGGGGGTCAGAGGGTCAGGCTGGATGCCTGGTAAGGCATCCCCCCCCCCCAGGGCCTGGGGGTCAGAGGGTCAGGCTGGATGCCTGGTAAGGCATCCCCCCAGGGCCTGGGGGGGGTCACAGGGCCAGGCTGGCCCACTGGTAAGGCATCCCCCCCCCCAGGGCCTGGGGGTCAGAGGGTCAGGCTGGATCCCTGGTAAGGCATCCCCACCCAGGGCCTGGGGGTCACAGGGCCAGGCTGGATCCCTGGTAAGGCATCCCCCCCAGGGCCTGGGGGGGTGCAGCGGGTCCGGAGAAGAGAGGCCGGGTCTGGGGGTGAAGTGGGTTGTGGGGTGGGTGGTGGCAGCGGGTCCGGAGAAGAGAGCCCGAGCCCAGGGGTGGGGCGGAGAGTCCGGGGAAGGGAGCCCCCCAGGGCCTGGGGGTCAGAGGGCCAGGCTGGATCCCTGGTAAGGGAGCCCCCAGGGCCTGGGGGGTCAGAGGGCCAGGCTGGATCCCTGGTAAGGCATCCCCACCCAGGGCCTGGGGGTCAGAGGGTCAGGCTGGATCCCTGGTAAGGCATCCCCCCCAGGGCCTGGGGGGGTCAGAGGGCCAGGCTGGATCCCTGGTAAGGCATCCCCACCCAGGGCCTGGGGGGGTCAGAGGGCCAGGCTGGATCCCTGGTAAGGCATCCCCACCCAGGGCCTGGGGGGGTCAGAGGGCCAGGCTGGATCCCTGGTAAGGCATCCCCACCCAGGGCCTGGGGGTCACAGGGCCAGGCTGGATCCCTGGTAAGGCATCCCCCCCAGGGCCTGGGGGGGTCAGAGGGCCAGGCTGGATCCCTGGTAAGGCATCCCCACCCAGGGCCTGGGGGTCACAGGGCCAGGCTGGATCCCTGGTAAGGCATCCCCCCCCCCCCCCCAGGGCCTGGGGGTCAGAGGGTCAGGCTGGATGCCTGGTAAGGCATCCCCCCCCCCCCAGGGCCTGGGGGTCAGAGGGTCAGGCTGGATGCCTGGTAAGGCATCCCCCCAGGGCCTGGGGGGGGTCACAGGGCCAGGCTGGCCCACTGGTAAGGCATCCCCCCCCCCAGGGCCTGGGGGTCAGAGGGTCAGGCTGGATCCCTGGTAAGGCATCCCCACCCAGGGCCTGGGGGTCACAGGGCCAGGCTGGATCCCTGGTAAGGCATCCCCCCCAGGGCCTGGGGGGGTGCAGCGGGTCCGGAGAAGAGAGGCCGGGTCTGGGGGTGAAGTGGGTTGTGGGGTGGGTGGTGGCAGCGGGTCCGGAGAAGAGAGCCCGAGCCCAGGGGTGGGGCGGAGAGTCCGGGGAAGGGAGCCCCCCAGGGCCTGGGGGTCAGAGGGCCAGGCTGGATCCCTGGTAAGGGAGCCCCCAGGGCCTGGGGGGTCAGAGGGCCAGGCTGGATCCCTGGTAAGGCATCCCCACCCAGGGCCTGGGGGTCAGAGGGTCAGGCTGGATCCCTGGTAAGGCATCCCCCCCAGGGCCTGGGGGGGTCAGAGGGCCAGGCTGGATCCCTGGTAAGGCATCCCCACCCAGGGCCTGGGGGGGTCAGAGGGCCAGGCTGGATCCCTGGTAAGGCATCCCCACCCAGGGCCTGGGGGGGTCAGAGGGCCAGGCTGGATCCCTGGTAAGGCATCCCCACCCAGGGCCTGGGGGTCACAGGGCCAGGCTGGATCCCTGGTAAGGCATCCCCCCCAGGGCCTGGGGGGGTCAGAGGGCCAGGCTGGATCCCTGGTAAGGCATCCCCACCCAGGGCCTGGGGGTCACAGGGCCAGGCTGGATCCCTGGTAAGGCATCCCCCCCCCCCCCCCAGGGCCTGGGGGTCAGAGGGTCAGGCTGGATGCCTGGTAAGGCATCCCCCCCCCCCCAGGGCCTGGGGGTCAGAGGGTCAGGCTGGATGCCTGGTAAGGCATCCCCCCAGGGCCTGGGGGGGGTCACAGGGCCAGGCTGGCCCACTGGTAAGGCATCCCCCCCCCCAGGGCCTGGGGGTCAGAGGGTCAGGCTGGATCCCTGGTAAGGCATCCCCACCCAGGGCCTGGGGGTCACAGGGCCAGGCTGGATCCCTGGTAAGGCATCCCCCCCAGGGCCTGGGGGGGTGCAGCGGGTCCGGAGAAGAGAGGCCGGGTCTGGGGGTGAAGTGGGTTGTGGGGTGGGTGGTGGCAGCGGGTCCGGAGAAGAGAGCCCGAGCCCAGGGGTGGGGCGGAGAGTCCGGGGAAGGGAGCCCCCCAGGGCCTGGGGGTCAGAGGGCCAGGCTGGATCCCTGGTAAGGGAGCCCCCAGGGCCTGGGGGGTCAGAGGGCCAGGCTGGATCCCTGGTAAGGCATCCCCACCCAGGGCCTGGGGGTCAGAGGGTCAGGCTGGATCCCTGGTAAGGCATCCCCCCCAGGGCCTGGGGGGGTCAGAGGGCCAGGCTGGATCCCTGGTAAGGCATCCCCACCCAGGGCCTGGGGGGGTCAGAGGGCCAGGCTGGATCCCTGGTAAGGCATCCCCACCCAGGGCCTGGGGGGGTCAGAGGGCCAGGCTGGATCCCTGGTAAGGCATCCCCACCCAGGGCCTGGGGGTCACAGGGCCAGGCTGGATCCCTGGTAAGGCATCCCCCCCAGGGCCTGGGGGGGTCAGAGGGCCAGGCTGGATCCCTGGTAAGGCATCCCCACCCAGGGCCTGGGGGTCACAGGGCCAGGCTGGATCCCTGGTAAGGCATCCCCCCCCCCCCCCCAGGGCCTGGGGGTCAGAGGGTCAGGCTGGATGCCTGGTAAGGCATCCCCCCCCCCCCAGGGCCTGGGGGTCAGAGGGTCAGGCTGGATGCCTGGTAAGGCATCCCCCCAGGGCCTGGGGGGGGTCACAGGGCCAGGCTGGCCCACTGGTAAGGCATCCCCCCCCCCAGGGCCTGGGGGTCAGAGGGTCAGGCTGGATCCCTGGTAAGGCATCCCCACCCAGGGCCTGGGGGTCACAGGGCCAGGCTGGATCCCTGGTAAGGCATCCCCCCCAGGGCCTGGGGGGGTGCAGCGGGTCCGGAGAAGAGAGGCCGGGTCTGGGGGTGAAGTGGGTTGTGGGGTGGGTGGTGGCAGCGGGTCCGGAGAAGAGAGCCCGAGCCCAGGGGTGGGGCGGAGAGTCCGGGGAAGGGAGCCCCCCAGGGCCTGGGGGTCAGAGGGCCAGGCTGGATCCCTGGTAAGGGAGCCCCCAGGGCCTGGGGGGTCAGAGGGCCAGGCTGGATCCCTGGTAAGGCATCCCCACCCAGGGCCTGGGGGTCAGAGGGTCAGGCTGGATCCCTGGTAAGGCATCCCCCCCAGGGCCTGGGGGGGTCAGAGGGCCAGGCTGGATCCCTGGTAAGGCATCCCCACCCAGGGCCTGGGGGGGTCAGAGGGCCAGGCTGGATCCCTGGTAAGGCATCCCCACCCAGGGCCTGGGGGGGTCAGAGGGCCAGGCTGGATCCCTGGTAAGGCATCCCCACCCAGGGCCTGGGGGTCACAGGGCCAGGCTGGATCCCTGGTAAGGCATCCCCCCCAGGGCCTGGGGGGGTCAGAGGGCCAGGCTGGATCCCTGGTAAGGCATCCCCACCCAGGGCCTGGGGGTCACAGGGCCAGGCTGGATCCCTGGTAAGGCATCCCCCCCCCCCCCCCAGGGCCTGGGGGTCAGAGGGTCAGGCTGGATGCCTGGTAAGGCATCCCCCCCCCCCCAGGGCCTGGGGGTCAGAGGGTCAGGCTGGATGCCTGGTAAGGCATCCCCCCAGGGCCTGGGGGGGGTCACAGGGCCAGGCTGGCCCACTGGTAAGGCATCCCCCCCCCCAGGGCCTGGGGGTCAGAGGGTCAGGCTGGATCCCTGGTAAGGCATCCCCACCCAGGGCCTGGGGGTCACAGGGCCAGGCTGGATCCCTGGTAAGGCATCCCCCCCAGGGCCTGGGGGGGTGCAGCGGGTCCGGAGAAGAGAGGCCGGGTCTGGGGGTGAAGTGGGTTGTGGGGTGGGTGGTGGCAGCGGGTCCGGAGAAGAGAGCCCGAGCCCAGGGGTGGGGCGGAGAGTCCGGGGAAGGGAGCCCCCCAGGGCCTGGGGGTCAGAGGGCCAGGCTGGATCCCTGGTAAGGGAGCCCCCAGGGCCTGGGGGGTCAGAGGGCCAGGCTGGATCCCTGGTAAGGCATCCCCACCCAGGGCCTGGGGGTCAGAGGGTCAGGCTGGATCCCTGGTAAGGCATCCCCCCCAGGGCCTGGGGGGGTCAGAGGGCCAGGCTGGATCCCTGGTAAGGCATCCCCACCCAGGGCCTGGGGGGGTCAGAGGGCCAGGCTGGATCCCTGGTAAGGCATCCCCACCCAGGGCCTGGGGGGGTCAGAGGGCCAGGCTGGATCCCTGGTAAGGCATCCCCACCCAGGGCCTGGGGGTCACAGGGCCAGGCTGGATCCCTGGTAAGGCATCCCCCCCAGGGCCTGGGGGGGTCAGAGGGCCAGGCTGGATCCCTGGTAAGGCATCCCCACCCAGGGCCTGGGGGTCACAGGGCCAGGCTGGATCCCTGGTAAGGCATCCCCCCCCCCCCCCCAGGGCCTGGGGGTCAGAGGGTCAGGCTGGATGCCTGGTAAGGCATCCCCCCCCCCCCAGGGCCTGGGGGTCAGAGGGTCAGGCTGGATGCCTGGTAAGGCATCCCCCCAGGGCCTGGGGGGGGTCACAGGGCCAGGCTGGCCCACTGGTAAGGCATCCCCCCCCCCAGGGCCTGGGGGTCAGAGGGTCAGGCTGGATCCCTGGTAAGGCATCCCCACCCAGGGCCTGGGGGTCACAGGGCCAGGCTGGATCCCTGGTAAGGCATCCCCCCCAGGGCCTGGGGGGGTGCAGCGGGTCCGGAGAAGAGAGGCCGGGTCTGGGGGTGAAGTGGGTTGTGGGGTGGGTGGTGGCAGCGGGTCCGGAGAAGAGAGCCCGAGCCCAGGGGTGGGGCGGAGAGTCCGGGGAAGGGAGCCCCCCAGGGCCTGGGGGTCAGAGGGCCAGGCTGGATCCCTGGTAAGGGAGCCCCCAGGGCCTGGGGGGTCAGAGGGCCAGGCTGGATCCCTGGTAAGGCATCCCCACCCAGGGCCTGGGGGTCAGAGGGTCAGGCTGGATCCCTGGTAAGGCATCCCCCCCAGGGCCTGGGGGGGTCAGAGGGCCAGGCTGGATCCCTGGTAAGGCATCCCCACCCAGGGCCTGGGGGGGTCAGAGGGCCAGGCTGGATCCCTGGTAAGGCATCCCCACCCAGGGCCTGGGGGGGTCAGAGGGCCAGGCTGGATCCCTGGTAAGGCATCCCCACCCAGGGCCTGGGGGTCACAGGGCCAGGCTGGATCCCTGGTAAGGCATCCCCCCCAGGGCCTGGGGGGGTCAGAGGGCCAGGCTGGATCCCTGGTAAGGCATCCCCACCCAGGGCCTGGGGGTCACAGGGCCAGGCTGGATCCCTGGTAAGGCATCCCCCCCCCCCCCCCAGGGCCTGGGGGTCAGAGGGTCAGGCTGGATGCCTGGTAAGGCATCCCCCCCCCCCCAGGGCCTGGGGGTCAGAGGGTCAGGCTGGATGCCTGGTAAGGCATCCCCCCAGGGCCTGGGGGGGGTCACAGGGCCAGGCTGGCCCACTGGTAAGGCATCCCCCCCCCCAGGGCCTGGGGGTCAGAGGGTCAGGCTGGATCCCTGGTAAGGCATCCCCACCCAGGGCCTGGGGGTCACAGGGCCAGGCTGGATCCCTGGTAAGGCATCCCCCCCAGGGCCTGGGGGGGTCAGAGGGCCAGGCTGGATCCCTGGTAAGGCATCCCCCCCAGGGCCTGGGGGGTCAGAGGGCCAGGCTGGATCCCTGGTAAGGCATCCCCACCCAGGGCCTGGGGGTCACAGGGCCAGGCTGGATCCCTGGTAAGGCATCCCCACCCAGGGCCTGGGGGTCACAGGGCCAGGCTGGATCCCTGGTAAGGCATCCCCCCCCCCCCAGGGCCTGGGGGTCAGAGGGTCAGGCTGGATGCCTGGTAAGGCATCCCCCCCCAGGGCCTGGGGGTCAGAGGGTCAGGCTGGATGCCTGGTAAGGCATCCCCCCAGGGCCTGGGGGGTCACAGGGCCAGGCTGGATCCCTGGTAAGGCATCCCCCCCCCCCCCCCAGGGCCTGGGGGTCAGAGGGTCAGGCTGGATCCCTGGTAAGGCATCCCCCCAGGGC
>NW_028146644.1:22500-25000 GCF_056507025.1 Lutjanus erythropterus
TCCCCCCCAGGGCCTGGGGGGGTGCAGCGGGTCCGGAGAAGAGAGGCCGGGTCTGGGGGTGAAGTGGGTTGTGGGGTGGGTGGTGGCAGCGGGTCCGGAGAAGAGAGCCCGAGCCCAGGGGTGGGGCGGAGAGTCCGGGGAAGGGAGCCCCCCAGGGCCTGGGGGTCAGAGGGCCAGGCTGGATCCCTGGTAAGGGAGCCCCCAGGGCCTGGGGGGTCAGAGGGCCAGGCTGGATCCCTGGTAAGGCATCCCCACCCAGGGCCTGGGGGTCAGAGGGTCAGGCTGGATCCCTGGTAAGGCATCCCCCCCAGGGCCTGGGGGGGTCAGAGGGCCAGGCTGGATCCCTGGTAAGGCATCCCCACCCAGGGCCTGGGGGGGTCAGAGGGCCAGGCTGGATCCCTGGTAAGGCATCCCCACCCAGGGCCTGGGGGGGTCAGAGGGCCAGGCTGGATCCCTGGTAAGGCATCCCCACCCAGGGCCTGGGGGTCACAGGGCCAGGCTGGATCCCTGGTAAGGCATCCCCCCCAGGGCCTGGGGGGGTCAGAGGGCCAGGCTGGATCCCTGGTAAGGCATCCCCACCCAGGGCCTGGGGGTCACAGGGCCAGGCTGGATCCCTGGTAAGGCATCCCCCCCCCCCCCCCAGGGCCTGGGGGTCAGAGGGTCAGGCTGGATGCCTGGTAAGGCATCCCCCCCCCCCCAGGGCCTGGGGGTCAGAGGGTCAGGCTGGATGCCTGGTAAGGCATCCCCCCAGGGCCTGGGGGGGGTCACAGGGCCAGGCTGGCCCACTGGTAAGGCATCCCCCCCCCCAGGGCCTGGGGGTCAGAGGGTCAGGCTGGATCCCTGGTAAGGCATCCCCACCCAGGGCCTGGGGGTCACAGGGCCAGGCTGGATCCCTGGTAAGGCATCCCCCCCAGGGCCTGGGGGGGTGCAGCGGGTCCGGAGAAGAGAGGCCGGGTCTGGGGGTGAAGTGGGTTGTGGGGTGGGTGGTGGCAGCGGGTCCGGAGAAGAGAGCCCGAGCCCAGGGGTGGGGCGGAGAGTCCGGGGAAGGGAGCCCCCCAGGGCCTGGGGGTCAGAGGGCCAGGCTGGATCCCTGGTAAGGGAGCCCCCAGGGCCTGGGGGGTCAGAGGGCCAGGCTGGATCCCTGGTAAGGCATCCCCACCCAGGGCCTGGGGGTCAGAGGGTCAGGCTGGATCCCTGGTAAGGCATCCCCCCCAGGGCCTGGGGGGGTCAGAGGGCCAGGCTGGATCCCTGGTAAGGCATCCCCACCCAGGGCCTGGGGGGGTCAGAGGGCCAGGCTGGATCCCTGGTAAGGCATCCCCACCCAGGGCCTGGGGGGGTCAGAGGGCCAGGCTGGATCCCTGGTAAGGCATCCCCACCCAGGGCCTGGGGGTCACAGGGCCAGGCTGGATCCCTGGTAAGGCATCCCCCCCAGGGCCTGGGGGGGTCAGAGGGCCAGGCTGGATCCCTGGTAAGGCATCCCCACCCAGGGCCTGGGGGTCACAGGGCCAGGCTGGATCCCTGGTAAGGCATCCCCCCCCCCCCCCCAGGGCCTGGGGGTCAGAGGGTCAGGCTGGATGCCTGGTAAGGCATCCCCCCCCCCCCAGGGCCTGGGGGTCAGAGGGTCAGGCTGGATGCCTGGTAAGGCATCCCCCCAGGGCCTGGGGGGGGTCACAGGGCCAGGCTGGCCCACTGGTAAGGCATCCCCCCCCCCAGGGCCTGGGGGTCAGAGGGTCAGGCTGGATCCCTGGTAAGGCATCCCCACCCAGGGCCTGGGGGTCACAGGGCCAGGCTGGATCCCTGGTAAGGCATCCCCCCCAGGGCCTGGGGGGGTCAGAGGGCCAGGCTGGATCCCTGGTAAGGCATCCCCCCCAGGGCCTGGGGGGTCAGAGGGCCAGGCTGGATCCCTGGTAAGGCATCCCCACCCAGGGCCTGGGGGTCACAGGGCCAGGCTGGATCCCTGGTAAGGCATCCCCACCCAGGGCCTGGGGGTCACAGGGCCAGGCTGGATCCCTGGTAAGGCATCCCCCCCCCCCCAGGGCCTGGGGGTCAGAGGGTCAGGCTGGATGCCTGGTAAGGCATCCCCCCCCAGGGCCTGGGGGTCAGAGGGTCAGGCTGGATGCCTGGTAAGGCATCCCCCCAGGGCCTGGGGGGTCACAGGGCCAGGCTGGATCCCTGGTAAGGCATCCCCCCCCCCCCCCCAGGGCCTGGGGGTCAGAGGGTCAGGCTGGATCCCTGGTAAGGCATCCCCCCAGGGCCTGGGGTTCACAGGGCCAGGCTGGGTCCCTGGTAAGGGAGGCCCCTAGGCCCCGGTCAGAGGGCCAGGCCGGACCTCCGGGGGGCCCTGTGAACACGGTAGGAAACGCCCCGTCCGTCCGTGCGGGTCAGAGGGCCAGGCCGTAAAACCGGGCCCGCGGCCCTTCCCCGCGCCCCCCCACCCCTCGGGAAGGTCAGCGCCGGAACGCCGTAGGAAACTCCCCGTCCGTTTTGAAGAACCACTTTT
>NW_028146644.1:30000-37500 GCF_056507025.1 Lutjanus erythropterus
CATCCCCACCCAGGGCCTGGGGGTCAGAGGGTCAGGCTGGATCCCTGGTAAGGCATCCCCCCCAGGGCCTGGGGGGGTCAGAGGGCCAGGCTGGATCCCTGGTAAGGCATCCCCACCCAGGGCCTGGGGGGGTCAGAGGGCCAGGCTGGATCCCTGGTAAGGCATCCCCACCCAGGGCCTGGGGGGGTCAGAGGGCCAGGCTGGATCCCTGGTAAGGCATCCCCACCCAGGGCCTGGGGGTCACAGGGCCAGGCTGGATCCCTGGTAAGGCATCCCCCCCAGGGCCTGGGGGGGTCAGAGGGCCAGGCTGGATCCCTGGTAAGGCATCCCCACCCAGGGCCTGGGGGTCACAGGGCCAGGCTGGATCCCTGGTAAGGCATCCCCCCCCCCCCCCCAGGGCCTGGGGGTCAGAGGGTCAGGCTGGATGCCTGGTAAGGCATCCCCCCCCCCCCAGGGCCTGGGGGTCAGAGGGTCAGGCTGGATGCCTGGTAAGGCATCCCCCCAGGGCCTGGGGGGGGTCACAGGGCCAGGCTGGCCCACTGGTAAGGCATCCCCCCCCCCAGGGCCTGGGGGTCAGAGGGTCAGGCTGGATCCCTGGTAAGGCATCCCCACCCAGGGCCTGGGGGTCACAGGGCCAGGCTGGATCCCTGGTAAGGCATCCCCCCCAGGGCCTGGGGGGGTGCAGCGGGTCCGGAGAAGAGAGGCCGGGTCTGGGGGTGAAGTGGGTTGTGGGGTGGGTGGTGGCAGCGGGTCCGGAGAAGAGAGCCCGAGCCCAGGGGTGGGGCGGAGAGTCCGGGGAAGGGAGCCCCCCAGGGCCTGGGGGTCAGAGGGCCAGGCTGGATCCCTGGTAAGGGAGCCCCCAGGGCCTGGGGGGTCAGAGGGCCAGGCTGGATCCCTGGTAAGGCATCCCCACCCAGGGCCTGGGGGTCAGAGGGTCAGGCTGGATCCCTGGTAAGGCATCCCCCCCAGGGCCTGGGGGGGTCAGAGGGCCAGGCTGGATCCCTGGTAAGGCATCCCCACCCAGGGCCTGGGGGGGTCAGAGGGCCAGGCTGGATCCCTGGTAAGGCATCCCCACCCAGGGCCTGGGGGGGTCAGAGGGCCAGGCTGGATCCCTGGTAAGGCATCCCCACCCAGGGCCTGGGGGTCACAGGGCCAGGCTGGATCCCTGGTAAGGCATCCCCCCCAGGGCCTGGGGGGGTCAGAGGGCCAGGCTGGATCCCTGGTAAGGCATCCCCACCCAGGGCCTGGGGGTCACAGGGCCAGGCTGGATCCCTGGTAAGGCATCCCCCCCCCCCCCCCAGGGCCTGGGGGTCAGAGGGTCAGGCTGGATGCCTGGTAAGGCATCCCCCCCCCCCCAGGGCCTGGGGGTCAGAGGGTCAGGCTGGATGCCTGGTAAGGCATCCCCCCAGGGCCTGGGGGGGGTCACAGGGCCAGGCTGGCCCACTGGTAAGGCATCCCCCCCCCCAGGGCCTGGGGGTCAGAGGGTCAGGCTGGATCCCTGGTAAGGCATCCCCACCCAGGGCCTGGGGGTCACAGGGCCAGGCTGGATCCCTGGTAAGGCATCCCCCCCAGGGCCTGGGGGGGTGCAGCGGGTCCGGAGAAGAGAGGCCGGGTCTGGGGGTGAAGTGGGTTGTGGGGTGGGTGGTGGCAGCGGGTCCGGAGAAGAGAGCCCGAGCCCAGGGGTGGGGCGGAGAGTCCGGGGAAGGGAGCCCCCCAGGGCCTGGGGGTCAGAGGGCCAGGCTGGATCCCTGGTAAGGGAGCCCCCAGGGCCTGGGGGGTCAGAGGGCCAGGCTGGATCCCTGGTAAGGCATCCCCACCCAGGGCCTGGGGGTCAGAGGGTCAGGCTGGATCCCTGGTAAGGCATCCCCCCCAGGGCCTGGGGGGGTCAGAGGGCCAGGCTGGATCCCTGGTAAGTCCCCACCCAGGGCCTGGGGGGGTCAGAGGGCCAGGCTGGATCCCTGGTAAGGCATCCCCACCCAGGGCCTGGGGGGGTCAGAGGGCCAGGCTGGATCCCTGGTAAGGCATCCCCACCCAGGGCCTGGGGGTCACAGGGCCAGGCTGGATCCCTGGTAAGGCATCCCCCCCAGGGCCTGGGGGGGTCAGAGGGCCAGGCTGGATCCCTGGTAAGGCATCCCCACCCAGGGCCTGGGGGTCACAGGGCCAGGCTGGATCCCTGGTAAGGCATCCCCCCCCCCCCCCCAGGGCCTGGGGGTCAGAGGGTCAGGCTGGATGCCTGGTAAGGCATCCCCCCCCCCCCAGGGCCTGGGGGTCAGAGGGTCAGGCTGGATGCCTGGTAAGGCATCCCCCCAGGGCCTGGGGGGGGTCACAGGGCCAGGCTGGCCCACTGGTAAGGCATCCCCCCCCCCAGGGCCTGGGGGTCAGAGGGTCAGGCTGGATCCCTGGTAAGGCATCCCCACCCAGGGCCTGGGGGTCACAGGGCCAGGCTGGATCCCTGGTAAGGCATCCCCCCCAGGGCCTGGGGGGGTGCAGCGGGTCCGGAGAAGAGAGGCCGGGTCTGGGGGTGAAGTGGGTTGTGGGGTGGGTGGTGGCAGCGGGTCCGGAGAAGAGAGCCCGAGCCCAGGGGTGGGGCGGAGAGTCCGGGGAAGGGAGCCCCCCAGGGCCTGGGGGTCAGAGGGCCAGGCTGGATCCCTGGTAAGGGAGCCCCCAGGGCCTGGGGGGTCAGAGGGCCAGGCTGGATCCCTGGTAAGGCATCCCCACCCAGGGCCTGGGGGTCAGAGGGTCAGGCTGGATCCCTGGTAAGGCATCCCCCCCAGGGCCTGGGGGGGTCAGAGGGCCAGGCTGGATCCCTGGTAAGGCATCCCCACCCAGGGCCTGGGGGGGTCAGAGGGCCAGGCTGGATCCCTGGTAAGGCATCCCCACCCAGGGCCTGGGGGGGTCAGAGGGCCAGGCTGGATCCCTGGTAAGGCATCCCCACCCAGGGCCTGGGGGTCACAGGGCCAGGCTGGATCCCTGGTAAGGCATCCCCCCCAGGGCCTGGGGGGGTCAGAGGGCCAGGCTGGATCCCTGGTAAGGCATCCCCACCCAGGGCCTGGGGGTCACAGGGCCAGGCTGGATCCCTGGTAAGGCATCCCCCCCCCCCCCCCAGGGCCTGGGGGTCAGAGGGTCAGGCTGGATGCCTGGTAAGGCATCCCCCCCCCCCCCAGGGCCTGGGGGTCAGAGGGTCAGGCTGGATGCCTGGTAAGGCATCCCCCCAGGGCCTGGGGGGGGTCACAGGGCCAGGCTGGCCCACTGGTAAGGCATCCCCCCCCCCAGGGCCTGGGGGTCAGAGGGTCAGGCTGGATCCCTGGTAAGGCATCCCCACCCAGGGCCTGGGGGTCACAGGGCCAGGCTGGATCCCTGGTAAGGCATCCCCCCCAGGGCCTGGGGGGGTGCAGCGGGTCCGGAGAAGAGAGGCCGGGTCTGGGGGTGAAGTGGGTTGTGGGGTGGGTGGTGGCAGCGGGTCCGGAGAAGAGAGCCCGAGCCCAGGGGTGGGGCGGAGAGTCCGGGGAAGGGAGCCCCCCAGGGCCTGGGGGTCAGAGGGCCAGGCTGGATCCCTGGTAAGGGAGCCCCCAGGGCCTGGGGGGTCAGAGGGCCAGGCTGGATCCCTGGTAAGGCATCCCCACCCAGGGCCTGGGGGTCAGAGGGTCAGGCTGGATCCCTGGTAAGGCATCCCCCCCAGGGCCTGGGGGGGTCAGAGGGCCAGGCTGGATCCCTGGTAAGGCATCCCCACCCAGGGCCTGGGGGGGTCAGAGGGCCAGGCTGGATCCCTGGTAAGGCATCCCCACCCAGGGCCTGGGGGGGTCAGAGGGCCAGGCTGGATCCCTGGTAAGGCATCCCCACCCAGGGCCTGGGGGTCACAGGGCCAGGCTGGATCCCTGGTAAGGCATCCCCCCCAGGGCCTGGGGGGGTCAGAGGGCCAGGCTGGATCCCTGGTAAGGCATCCCCACCCAGGGCCTGGGGGTCACAGGGCCAGGCTGGATCCCTGGTAAGGCATCCCCCCCCCCCCCCCCCAGGGCCTGGGGGTCAGAGGGTCAGGCTGGATGCCTGGTAAGGCATCCCCCCCCCCCCAGGGCCTGGGGGTCAGAGGGTCAGGCTGGATGCCTGGTAAGGCATCCCCCCAGGGCCTGGGGGGGGTCACAGGGCCAGGCTGGCCCACTGGTAAGGCATCCCCCCCCCCAGGGCCTGGGGGTCAGAGGGTCAGGCTGGATCCCTGGTAAGGCATCCCCACCCAGGGCCTGGGGGTCACAGGGCCAGGCTGGATCCCTGGTAAGGCATCCCCCCCAGGGCCTGGGGGGGTGCAGCGGGTCCGGAGAAGAGAGGCCGGGTCTGGGGGTGAAGTGGGTTGTGGGGTGGGTGGTGGCAGCGGGTCCGGAGAAGAGAGCCCGAGCCCAGGGGTGGGGCGGAGAGTCCGGGGAAGGGAGCCCCCCAGGGCCTGGGGGTCAGAGGGCCAGGCTGGATCCCTGGTAAGGGAGCCCCCAGGGCCTGGGGGGTCAGAGGGCCAGGCTGGATCCCTGGTAAGGCATCCCCACCCAGGGCCTGGGGGTCAGAGGGTCAGGCTGGATCCCTGGTAAGGCATCCCCCCCAGGGCCTGGGGGGGTCAGAGGGCCAGGCTGGATCCCTGGTAAGGCATCCCCACCCAGGGCCTGGGGGGGTCAGAGGGCCAGGCTGGATCCCTGGTAAGGCATCCCCACCCAGGGCCTGGGGGGGTCAGAGGGCCAGGCTGGATCCCTGGTAAGGCATCCCCACCCAGGGCCTGGGGGTCACAGGGCCAGGCTGGATCCCTGGTAAGGCATCCCCCCCAGGGCCTGGGGGGGTCAGAGGGCCAGGCTGGATCCCTGGTAAGGCATCCCCACCCAGGGCCTGGGGGTCACAGGGCCAGGCTGGATCCCTGGTAAGGCATCCCCCCCCCCCCCCCAGGGCCTGGGGGTCAGAGGGTCAGGCTGGATGCCTGGTAAGGCATCCCCCCCCCCCCAGGGCCTGGGGGTCAGAGGGTCAGGCTGGATGCCTGGTAAGGCATCCCCCCAGGGCCTGGGGGGGGTCACAGGGCCAGGCTGGCCCACTGGTAAGGCATCCCCCCCCCCAGGGCCTGGGGGTCAGAGGGTCAGGCTGGATCCCTGGTAAGGCATCCCCACCCAGGGCCTGGGGGTCACAGGGCCAGGCTGGATCCCTGGTAAGGCATCCCCCCCAGGGCCTGGGGGGGTGCAGCGGGTCCGGAGAAGAGAGGCCGGGTCTGGGGGTGAAGTGGGTTGTGGGGTGGGTGGTGGCAGCGGGTCCGGAGAAGAGAGCCCGAGCCCAGGGGTGGGGCGGAGAGTCCGGGGAAGGGAGCCCCCCAGGGCCTGGGGGTCAGAGGGCCAGGCTGGATCCCTGGTAAGGGAGCCCCCAGGGCCTGGGGGGTCAGAGGGCCAGGCTGGATCCCTGGTAAGGCATCCCCACCCAGGGCCTGGGGGTCAGAGGGTCAGGCTGGATCCCTGGTAAGGCATCCCCCCCAGGGCCTGGGGGGGTCAGAGGGCCAGGCTGGATCCCTGGTAAGGCATCCCCACCCAGGGCCTGGGGGGGTCAGAGGGCCAGGCTGGATCCCTGGTAAGGCATCCCCACCCAGGGCCTGGGGGGGTCAGAGGGCCAGGCTGGATCCCTGGTAAGGCATCCCCACCCAGGGCCTGGGGGTCACAGGGCCAGGCTGGATCCCTGGTAAGGCATCCCCCCCAGGGCCTGGGGGGGTCAGAGGGCCAGGCTGGATCCCTGGTAAGGCATCCCCACCCAGGGCCTGGGGGTCACAGGGCCAGGCTGGATCCCTGGTAAGGCATCCCCCCCCCCCCCCCCCAGGGCCTGGGGGTCAGAGGGTCAGGCTGGATGCCTGGTAAGGCATCCCCCCCCCCCCAGGGCCTGGGGGTCAGAGGGTCAGGCTGGATGCCTGGTAAGGCATCCCCCCAGGGCCTGGGGGGGGTCACAGGGCCAGGCTGGCCCACTGGTAAGGCATCCCCCCCCCCAGGGCCTGGGGGTCAGAGGGTCAGGCTGGATCCCTGGTAAGGCATCCCCACCCAGGGCCTGGGGGTCACAGGGCCAGGCTGGATCCCTGGTAAGGCATCCCCCCCAGGGCCTGGGGGGGTGCAGCGGGTCCGGAGAAGAGAGGCCGGGTCTGGGGGTGAAGTGGGTTGTGGGGTGGGTGGTGGCAGCGGGTCCGGAGAAGAGAGCCCGAGCCCAGGGGTGGGGCGGAGAGTCCGGGGAAGGGAGCCCCCCAGGGCCTGGGGGTCAGAGGGCCAGGCTGGATCCCTGGTAAGGGAGCCCCCAGGGCCTGGGGGGTCAGAGGGCCAGGCTGGATCCCTGGTAAGGCATCCCCACCCAGGGCCTGGGGGTCAGAGGGTCAGGCTGGATCCCTGGTAAGGCATCCCCCCCAGGGCCTGGGGGGGTCAGAGGGCCAGGCTGGATCCCTGGTAAGGCATCCCCACCCAGGGCCTGGGGGTCACAGGGCCAGGCTGGATCCCTGGTAAGGCATCCCCCCCCCCCCCCAGGGCCTGGGGGTCAGAGGGTCAGGCTGGATGCCTGGTAAGGCATCCCCCCCCCCCCAGGGCCTGGGGGTCAGAGGGTCAGGCTGGATGCCTGGTAAGGCATCCCCCCAGGGCCTGGGGGGGGTCACAGGGCCAGGCTGGCCCACTGGTAAGGCATCCCCCCCCCCAGGGCCTGGGGGTCAGAGGGTCAGGCTGGATCCCTGGTAAGGCATCCCCACCCAGGGCCTGGGGGTCACAGGGCCAGGCTGGATCCCTGGTAAGGCATCCCCCCCAGGGCCTGGGGGGGTCAGAGGGCCAGGCTGGATCCCTGGTAAGGCATCCCCCCCAGGGCCTGGGGGGTCAGAGGGCCAGGCTGGATCCCTGGTAAGGCATCCCCACCCAGGGCCTGGGGGTCACAGGGCCAGGCTGGATCCCTGGTAAGGCATCCCCACCCAGGGCCTGGGGGTCACAGGGCCAGGCTGGATCCCTGGTAAGGCATCCCCCCCCCCCCAGGGCCTGGGGGTCAGAGGGTCAGGCTGGATGCCTGGTAAGGCATCCCCCCCCAGGGCCTGGGGGTCAGAGGGTCAGGCTGGATGCCTGGTAAGGCATCCCCCCAGGGCCTGGGGGGTCACAGGGCCAGGCTGGATCCCTGGTAAGGCATCCCCCCCCCCCCCCCAGGGCCTGGGGGTCAGAGGGTCAGGCTGGATCCCTGGTAAGGCATCCCCCCAGGGCCTGGGGTTCACAGGGCCAGGCTGGGTCCCTGGTAAGGGAGGCCCCTAGGCCCCGGTCAGAGGGCCAGGCCGGACCTCCGGGGGGCCCTGTGAACACGGTAGGAAACGCCCCGTCCGTCCGTGCGGGTCAGAGGGCCAGGCCGTAAAACCGGGCCCGCGGCCCTTCCCCGCGCCCCCCCACCCCTCGGGAAGGTCAGCGCCGGAACGCCGTAGGAAACTCCCCGTCCGTTTTGAAGAACCACTTTTCTCACGTCACGAACGGAGGGAAGGGTGGCCGCGCCGGC
>NW_028146644.1:42500-47500 GCF_056507025.1 Lutjanus erythropterus
GGCTGGATCCCTGGTAAGGCATCCCCACCCAGGGCCTGGGGGTCACAGGGCCAGGCTGGATCCCTGGTAAGGCATCCCCCCCAGGGCCTGGGGGGGTCAGAGGGCCAGGCTGGATCCCTGGTAAGGCATCCCCACCCAGGGCCTGGGGGTCACAGGGCCAGGCTGGATCCCTGGTAAGGCATCCCCCCCCCCCCCCCCCAGGGCCTGGGGGTCAGAGGGTCAGGCTGGATGCCTGGTAAGGCATCCCCCCCCCCCCAGGGCCTGGGGGTCAGAGGGTCAGGCTGGATGCCTGGTAAGGCATCCCCCCAGGGCCTGGGGGGGGTCACAGGGCCAGGCTGGCCCACTGGTAAGGCATCCCCCCCCCCAGGGCCTGGGGGTCAGAGGGTCAGGCTGGATCCCTGGTAAGGCATCCCCACCCAGGGCTGGGGGTCACAGGGCCAGGCTGGATCCCTGGTAAGGCATCCCCCCCAGGGCCTGGGGGGGTGCAGCGGGTCCGGAGAAGAGAGGCCGGGTCTGGGGGTGAAGTGGGTTGTGGGGTGGGTGGTGGCAGCGGGTCCGGAGAAGAGAGCCCGAGCCCAGGGGTGGGGCGGAGAGTCCGGGGAAGGGAGCCCCCCAGGGCCTGGGGGTCAGAGGGCCAGGCTGGATCCCTGGTAAGGGAGCCCCCAGGGCCTGGGGGGTCAGAGGGCCAGGCTGGATCCCTGGTAAGGCATCCCCACCCAGGGCCTGGGGGTCAGAGGGTCAGGCTGGATCCCTGGTAAGGCATCCCCCCCAGGGCCTGGGGGGGTCAGAGGGCCAGGCTGGATCCCTGGTAAGGCATCCCCACCCAGGGCCTGGGGGGGTCAGAGGGCCAGGCTGGATCCCTGGTAAGGCATCCCCACCCAGGGCCTGGGGGGGTCAGAGGGCCAGGCTGGATCCCTGGTAAGGCATCCCCACCCAGGGCCTGGGGGTCACAGGGCCAGGCTGGATCCCTGGTAAGGCATCCCCCCCAGGGCCTGGGGGGGTCAGAGGGCCAGGCTGGATCCCTGGTAAGGCATCCCCACCCAGGGCCTGGGGGTCACAGGGCCAGGCTGGATCCCTGGTAAGGCATCCCCCCCCCCCCCCCAGGGCCTGGGGGTCAGAGGGTCAGGCTGGATGCCTGGTAAGGCATCCCCCCCCCCCCAGGGCCTGGGGGTCAGAGGGTCAGGCTGGATGCCTGGTAAGGCATCCCCCCAGGGCCTGGGGGGGGTCACAGGGCCAGGCTGGCCCACTGGTAAGGCATCCCCCCCCCCAGGGCCTGGGGGTCAGAGGGTCAGGCTGGATCCCTGGTAAGGCATCCCCACCCAGGGCCTGGGGGTCACAGGGCCAGGCTGGATCCCTGGTAAGGCATCCCCCCCAGGGCCTGGGGGGGTGCAGCGGGTCCGGAGAAGAGAGGCCGGGTCTGGGGGTGAAGTGGGTTGTGGGGTGGGTGGTGGCAGCGGGTCCGGAGAAGAGAGCCCGAGCCCAGGGGTGGGGCGGAGAGTCCGGGGAAGGGAGCCCCCCAGGGCCTGGGGGTCAGAGGGCCAGGCTGGATCCCTGGTAAGGGAGCCCCCAGGGCCTGGGGGGTCAGAGGGCCAGGCTGGATCCCTGGTAAGGCATCCCCACCCAGGGCCTGGGGGTCAGAGGGTCAGGCTGGATCCCTGGTAAGGCATCCCCCCCAGGGCCTGGGGGGGTCAGAGGGCCAGGCTGGATCCCTGGTAAGGCATCCCCACCCAGGGCCTGGGGGGGTCAGAGGGCCAGGCTGGATCCCTGGTAAGGCATCCCCACCCAGGGCCTGGGGGGGTCAGAGGGCCAGGCTGGATCCCTGGTAAGGCATCCCCACCCAGGGCCTGGGGGTCACAGGGCCAGGCTGGATCCCTGGTAAGGCATCCCCCCCAGGGCCTGGGGGGGTCAGAGGGCCAGGCTGGATCCCTGGTAAGGCATCCCCACCCAGGGCCTGGGGGTCACAGGGCCAGGCTGGATCCCTGGTAAGGCATCCCCCCCCCCCCCCCAGGGCCTGGGGGTCAGAGGGTCAGGCTGGATGCCTGGTAAGGCATCCCCCCCCCCCCAGGGCCTGGGGGTCAGAGGGTCAGGCTGGATGCCTGGTAAGGCATCCCCCCAGGGCCTGGGGGGGGTCACAGGGCCAGGCTGGCCCACTGGTAAGGCATCCCCCCCCCCAGGGCCTGGGGGTCAGAGGGTCAGGCTGGATCCCTGGTAAGGCATCCCCACCCAGGGCCTGGGGGTCACAGGGCCAGGCTGGATCCCTGGTAAGGCATCCCCCCCAGGGCCTGGGGGGGTGCAGCGGGTCCGGAGAAGAGAGGCCGGGTCTGGGGGTGAAGTGGGTTGTGGGGTGGGTGGTGGCAGCGGGTCCGGAGAAGAGAGCCCGAGCCCAGGGGTGGGGCGGAGAGTCCGGGGAAGGGAGCCCCCCAGGGCCTGGGGGTCAGAGGGCCAGGCTGGATCCCTGGTAAGGGAGCCCCCAGGGCCTGGGGGGTCAGAGGGCCAGGCTGGATCCCTGGTAAGGCATCCCCACCCAGGGCCTGGGGGTCAGAGGGTCAGGCTGGATCCCTGGTAAGGCATCCCCCCCAGGGCCTGGGGGGGTCAGAGGGCCAGGCTGGATCCCTGGTAAGGCATCCCCACCCAGGGCCTGGGGGGGTCAGAGGGCCAGGCTGGATCCCTGGTAAGGCATCCCCACCCAGGGCCTGGGGGGGTCAGAGGGCCAGGCTGGATCCCTGGTAAGGCATCCCCACCCAGGGCCTGGGGGTCACAGGGCCAGGCTGGATCCCTGGTAAGGCATCCCCCCCAGGGCCTGGGGGGGTCAGAGGGCCAGGCTGGATCCCTGGTAAGGCATCCCCACCCAGGGCCTGGGGGTCACAGGGCCAGGCTGGATCCCTGGTAAGGCATCCCCCCCCCCCCCCCAGGGCCTGGGGGTCAGAGGGTCAGGCTGGATGCCTGGTAAGGCATCCCCCCCCCCCCAGGGCCTGGGGGTCAGAGGGTCAGGCTGGATGCCTGGTAAGGCATCCCCCCAGGGCCTGGGGGGGGTCACAGGGCCAGGCTGGCCCACTGGTAAGGCATCCCCCCCCCCAGGGCCTGGGGGTCAGAGGGTCAGGCTGGATCCCTGGTAAGGCATCCCCACCCAGGGCCTGGGGGTCACAGGGCCAGGCTGGATCCCTGGTAAGGCATCCCCCCCAGGGCCTGGGGGGGTCAGAGGGCCAGGCTGGATCCCTGGTAAGGCATCCCCCCCAGGGCCTGGGGGGTCAGAGGGCCAGGCTGGATCCCTGGTAAGGCATCCCCACCCAGGGCCTGGGGGTCACAGGGCCAGGCTGGATCCCTGGTAAGGCATCCCCACCCAGGGCCTGGGGGTCACAGGGCCAGGCTGGATCCCTGGTAAGGCATCCCCCCCCCCCCAGGGCCTGGGGGTCAGAGGGTCAGGCTGGATGCCTGGTAAGGCATCCCCCCCCAGGGCCTGGGGGTCAGAGGGTCAGGCTGGATGCCTGGTAAGGCATCCCCCCAGGGCCTGGGGGGTCACAGGGCCAGGCTGGATCCCTGGTAAGGCATCCCCCCCCCCCCCCCAGGGCCTGGGGGTCAGAGGGTCAGGCTGGATCCCTGGTAAGGCATCCCCCCAGGGCCTGGGGTTCACAGGGCCAGGCTGGGTCCCTGGTAAGGGAGGCCCCTAGGCCCCGGTCAGAGGGCCAGGCCGGACCTCCGGGGGGCCCTGTGAACACGGTAGGAAACGCCCCGTCCGTCCGTGCGGGTCAGAGGGCCAGGCCGTAAAACCGGGCCCGCGGCCCTTCCCCGCGCCCCCCCACCCCTCGGGAAGGTCAGCGCCGGAACGCCGTAGGAAACTCCCCGTCCGTTTTGAAGAACCACTTTTCTCACGTCACGAACGGAGGGAAGGGTGGCCGCGCCGGCCCCCGTAGGCGCGTCGGGCGGCAGAACACGGTAGGAAACGGCCCGTCCGTTTCCAGGGAACGGGCTCACGAAGCGGTTACGGGTCCCCGCCGGGCTTCCGGGTTACGGAGATGCGGGACGGCGGGCGGGGGCGTCCCCGCTCGGCCGCTTCTTCTCCCGGAGCTTCTTTTCTTTCCCCACGCCCCCGTCCAGACCCACCGACCGATCGGCAAACGTGACCCGCCATCGGAGGGCCCCCGCCCGCCGGCGTTCGTTCGTTCGTTCGTCCGGGCGGACGGACGGCTCCTCCGGCCCTTGCGGGTTCGCCTCCGACGGCCCACAGCCCCCCCTCCACGCCCGGCGTCCCTTTGTCGGATCCCGGGCCGGGCCCGGAAACCCATCGGCAGCGAGACCGAGACGCCCCGTCCGTCCCAGCGGCCTTGCCACGCGGCCCGCCGCGGGGGTCTCCGGGGTTCCGCCCGAGTCGGAAACTCCCGGGCCCGCCGGCCGCGGAGAAGCACCGCGTTTCTCGAAACCCTCCGCTCGGGGAAGACCGCCGGTTTTTCCGCCTTCTTCCCCCCACCCTCCTGCCCCGGAACCGGGCCAGGTGGGGGACCGATCTCCGAACCCCGAAAACCCCCAGCGCACGCCGGCGGGCGGGAGTCCCCGCGCCGCCGGGCCGGTGCCCGAGGGCTACCCGTTTGATCCTGCCAGTTAAAGCGTACGCTCGTCTCAAAAGATGTTAAGCCGCGCGAGTCCGAGTACACGCGGCCGGTACGGTGAGACCGCGAATGGCTCATTGAAATCGGTACGGTGAAACTGCCAAAACGGCTCGTTTAATCGGTTACGGTTCCTTCCATCGCTCTACCGTCACTCGGATAACCGTGGCAATTCTAGAGCTAACGCACGCAAACGAGCGCCGACCTCCGGGGAAGCGTGCGTCTATCAGATCCAAAAACCCGTGCGGGTTTCCCCCCCCCCTCGGTGGGGCTCTTAGCTGGGTGGCCCCCCAGGGCGTGTCCGAAGCGTTTACTTTGAAAGAAATTGAGAGTGTTCGAAGCAGGCCCGCTCGCCCGAAATACCGCGGCTAGGAATAACGGAACGGGACTCCGTTTCTA
>NW_028146644.1:52500-55000 GCF_056507025.1 Lutjanus erythropterus
GGGCCTGGGGGTCACAGGGCCAGGCTGGATCCCTGGTAAGGCATCCCCCCCAGGGCCTGGGGGGGTCAGAGGGCCAGGCTGGATCCCTGGTAAGGCATCCCCACCCAGGGCCTGGGGGTCACAGGGCCAGGCTGGATCCCTGGTAAGGCATCCCCCCCCCCCCCCCAGGGCCTGGGGGTCAGAGGGTCAGGCTGGATGCCTGGTAAGGCATCCCCCCCCCCCCAGGGCCTGGGGGTCAGAGGGTCAGGCTGGATGCCTGGTAAGGCATCCCCCCAGGGCCTGGGGGGGGTCACAGGGCCAGGCTGGCCCACTGGTAAGGCATCCCCCCCCCCAGGGCCTGGGGTCAGAGGGTCAGGCTGGATCCCTGGTAAGGCATCCCCACCCAGGGCCTGGGGGTCACAGGGCCAGGCTGGATCCCTGGTAAGGCATCCCCCCCAGGGCCTGGGGGGGTGCAGCGGGTCCGGAGAAGAGAGGCCGGGTCTGGGGGTGAAGTGGGTTGTGGGGTGGGTGGTGGCAGCGGGTCCGGAGAAGAGAGCCCGAGCCCAGGGGTGGGGCGGAGAGTCCGGGGAAGGGAGCCCCCCAGGGCCTGGGGGTCAGAGGGCCAGGCTGGATCCCTGGTAAGGGAGCCCCCAGGGCCTGGGGGGTCAGAGGGCCAGGCTGGATCCCTGGTAAGGCATCCCCACCCAGGGCCTGGGGGTCAGAGGGTCAGGCTGGATCCCTGGTAAGGCATCCCCCCCAGGGCCTGGGGGGGTCAGAGGGCCAGGCTGGATCCCTGGTAAGGCATCCCCACCCAGGGCCTGGGGGGGTCAGAGGGCCAGGCTGGATCCCTGGTAAGGCATCCCCACCCAGGGCCTGGGGGGGTCAGAGGGCCAGGCTGGATCCCTGGTAAGGCATCCCCACCCAGGGCCTGGGGGTCACAGGGCCAGGCTGGATCCCTGGTAAGGCATCCCCCCCAGGGCCTGGGGGGGTCAGAGGGCCAGGCTGGATCCCTGGTAAGGCATCCCCACCCAGGGCCTGGGGGTCACAGGGCCAGGCTGGATCCCTGGTAAGGCATCCCCCCCCCCCCCCCAGGGCCTGGGGGTCAGAGGGTCAGGCTGGATGCCTGGTAAGGCATCCCCCCCCCCCCAGGGCCTGGGGGTCAGAGGGTCAGGCTGGATGCCTGGTAAGGCATCCCCCCAGGGCCTGGGGGGGGTCACAGGGCCAGGCTGGCCCACTGGTAAGGCATCCCCCCCCCCAGGGCCTGGGGGTCAGAGGGTCAGGCTGGATCCCTGGTAAGGCATCCCCACCCAGGGCCTGGGGGTCACAGGGCCAGGCTGGATCCCTGGTAAGGCATCCCCCCCAGGGCCTGGGGGGGTGCAGCGGGTCCGGAGAAGAGAGGCCGGGTCTGGGGGTGAAGTGGGTTGTGGGGTGGGTGGTGGCAGCGGGTCCGGAGAAGAGAGCCCGAGCCCAGGGGTGGGGCGGAGAGTCCGGGGAAGGGAGCCCCCCAGGGCCTGGGGGTCAGAGGGCCAGGCTGGATCCCTGGTAAGGGAGCCCCCAGGGCCTGGGGGGTCAGAGGGCCAGGCTGGATCCCTGGTAAGGCATCCCCACCCAGGGCCTGGGGGTCAGAGGGTCAGGCTGGATCCCTGGTAAGGCATCCCCCCCAGGGCCTGGGGGGGTCAGAGGGCCAGGCTGGATCCCTGGTAAGGCATCCCCACCCAGGGCCTGGGGGGGTCAGAGGGCCAGGCTGGATCCCTGGTAAGGCATCCCCACCCAGGGCCTGGGGGGGTCAGAGGGCCAGGCTGGATCCCTGGTAAGGCATCCCCACCCAGGGCCTGGGGGTCACAGGGCCAGGCTGGATCCCTGGTAAGGCATCCCCCCCAGGGCCTGGGGGGGTCAGAGGGCCAGGCTGGATCCCTGGTAAGGCATCCCCACCCAGGGCCTGGGGGTCACAGGGCCAGGCTGGATCCCTGGTAAGGCATCCCCCCCCCCCCCCCAGGGCCTGGGGGTCAGAGGGTCAGGCTGGATGCCTGGTAAGGCATCCCCCCCCCCCCAGGGCCTGGGGGTCAGAGGGTCAGGCTGGATGCCTGGTAAGGCATCCCCCCAGGGCCTGGGGGGGGTCACAGGGCCAGGCTGGCCCACTGGTAAGGCATCCCCCCCCCCAGGGCCTGGGGGTCAGAGGGTCAGGCTGGATCCCTGGTAAGGCATCCCCACCCAGGGCCTGGGGGTCACAGGGCCAGGCTGGATCCCTGGTAAGGCATCCCCCCCAGGGCCTGGGGGGGTCAGAGGGCCAGGCTGGATCCCTGGTAAGGCATCCCCCCCAGGGCCTGGGGGGTCAGAGGGCCAGGCTGGATCCCTGGTAAGGCATCCCCACCCAGGGCCTGGGGGTCACAGGGCCAGGCTGGATCCCTGGTAAGGCATCCCCACCCAGGGCCTGGGGGTCACAGGGCCAGGCTGGATCCCTGGTAAGGCATCCCCCCCCCCCCAGGGCCTGGGGGTCAGAGGGTCAGGCTGGATGCCTGGT
>NW_028146644.1:60000-67500 GCF_056507025.1 Lutjanus erythropterus
GGCTGGATGCCTGGTAAGGCATCCCCCCAGGGCCTGGGGGGGGTCACAGGGCCAGGCTGGCCCACTGGTAAGGCATCCCCCCCCCCAGGGCCTGGGGGTCAGAGGGTCAGGCTGGATCCCTGGTAAGGCATCCCCACCCAGGGCCTGGGGGTCACAGGGCCAGGCTGGATCCCTGGTAAGGCATCCCCCCCAGGGCCTGGGGGGGTGCAGCGGGTCCGGAGAAGAGAGGCCGGGTCTGGGGGTGAAGTGGGTTGTGGGGTGGGTGGTGGCAGCGGGTCCGGAGAAGAGAGCCCGAGCCCAGGGGTGGGGCGGAGAGTCCGGGGAAGGGAGCCCCCCAGGGCCTGGGGGTCAGAGGGCCAGGCTGGATCCCTGGTAAGGGAGCCCCCAGGGCCTGGGGGGTCAGAGGGCCAGGCTGGATCCCTGGTAAGGCATCCCCACCCAGGGCCTGGGGGTCAGAGGGTCAGGCTGGATCCCTGGTAAGGCATCCCCCCCAGGGCCTGGGGGGGTCAGAGGGCCAGGCTGGATCCCTGGTAAGGCATCCCCACCCAGGGCCTGGGGGGGTCAGAGGGCCAGGCTGGATCCCTGGTAAGGCATCCCCACCCAGGGCCTGGGGGGGTCAGAGGGCCAGGCTGGATCCCTGGTAAGGCATCCCCACCCAGGGCCTGGGGGTCACAGGGCCAGGCTGGATCCCTGGTAAGGCATCCCCCCCAGGGCCTGGGGGGGTCAGAGGGCCAGGCTGGATCCCTGGTAAGGCATCCCCACCCAGGGCCTGGGGGTCACAGGGCCAGGCTGGATCCCTGGTAAGGCATCCCCCCCCCCCCCCCAGGGCCTGGGGGTCAGAGGGTCAGGCTGGATGCCTGGTAAGGCATCCCCCCCCCCCCAGGGCCTGGGGGTCAGAGGGTCAGGCTGGATGCCTGGTAAGGCATCCCCCCAGGGCCTGGGGGGGGTCACAGGGCCAGGCTGGCCCACTGGTAAGGCATCCCCCCCCCCAGGGCCTGGGGGTCAGAGGGTCAGGCTGGATCCCTGGTAAGGCATCCCCACCCAGGGCCTGGGGGTCACAGGGCCAGGCTGGATCCCTGGTAAGGCATCCCCCCCAGGGCCTGGGGGGGTGCAGCGGGTCCGGAGAAGAGAGGCCGGGTCTGGGGGTGAAGTGGGTTGTGGGGTGGGTGGTGGCAGCGGGTCCGGAGAAGAGAGCCCGAGCCCAGGGGTGGGGCGGAGAGTCCGGGGAAGGGAGCCCCCCAGGGCCTGGGGGTCAGAGGGCCAGGCTGGATCCCTGGTAAGGGAGCCCCCAGGGCCTGGGGGGTCAGAGGGCCAGGCTGGATCCCTGGTAAGGCATCCCCACCCAGGGCCTGGGGGTCAGAGGGTCAGGCTGGATCCCTGGTAAGGCATCCCCCCCAGGGCCTGGGGGGGTCAGAGGGCCAGGCTGGATCCCTGGTAAGGCATCCCCACCCAGGGCCTGGGGGGGTCAGAGGGCCAGGCTGGATCCCTGGTAAGGCATCCCCACCCAGGGCCTGGGGGGGTCAGAGGGCCAGGCTGGATCCCTGGTAAGGCATCCCCACCCAGGGCCTGGGGGTCACAGGGCCAGGCTGGATCCCTGGTAAGGCATCCCCCCCAGGGCCTGGGGGGGTCAGAGGGCCAGGCTGGATCCCTGGTAAGGCATCCCCACCCAGGGCCTGGGGGTCACAGGGCCAGGCTGGATCCCTGGTAAGGCATCCCCCCCCCCCCCCCAGGGCCTGGGGGTCAGAGGGTCAGGCTGGATGCCTGGTAAGGCATCCCCCCCCCCCCAGGGCCTGGGGGTCAGAGGGTCAGGCTGGATGCCTGGTAAGGCATCCCCCCAGGGCCTGGGGGGGGTCACAGGGCCAGGCTGGCCCACTGGTAAGGCATCCCCCCCCCCAGGGCCTGGGGGTCAGAGGGTCAGGCTGGATCCCTGGTAAGGCATCCCCACCCAGGGCCTGGGGGTCACAGGGCCAGGCTGGATCCCTGGTAAGGCATCCCCCCCAGGGCCTGGGGGGGTGCAGCGGGTCCGGAGAAGAGAGGCCGGGTCTGGGGGTGAAGTGGGTTGTGGGGTGGGTGGTGGCAGCGGGTCCGGAGAAGAGAGCCCGAGCCCAGGGGTGGGGCGGAGAGTCCGGGGAAGGGAGCCCCCCAGGGCCTGGGGGTCAGAGGGCCAGGCTGGATCCCTGGTAAGGGAGCCCCCAGGGCCTGGGGGGTCAGAGGGCCAGGCTGGATCCCTGGTAAGGCATCCCCACCCAGGGCCTGGGGGTCAGAGGGTCAGGCTGGATCCCTGGTAAGGCATCCCCCCCAGGGCCTGGGGGGGTCAGAGGGCCAGGCTGGATCCCTGGTAAGGCATCCCCACCCAGGGCCTGGGGGGGTCAGAGGGCCAGGCTGGATCCCTGGTAAGGCATCCCCACCCAGGGCCTGGGGGGGTCAGAGGGCCAGGCTGGATCCCTGGTAAGGCATCCCCACCCAGGGCCTGGGGGTCACAGGGCCAGGCTGGATCCCTGGTAAGGCATCCCCCCCAGGGCCTGGGGGGGTCAGAGGGCCAGGCTGGATCCCTGGTAAGGCATCCCCACCCAGGGCCTGGGGGTCACAGGGCCAGGCTGGATCCCTGGTAAGGCATCCCCCCCCCCCCCCCAGGGCCTGGGGGTCAGAGGGTCAGGCTGGATGCCTGGTAAGGCATCCCCCCCCCCCCAGGGCCTGGGGGTCAGAGGGTCAGGCTGGATGCCTGGTAAGGCATCCCCCCAGGGCCTGGGGGGGGTCACAGGGCCAGGCTGGCCCACTGGTAAGGCATCCCCCCCCCCAGGGCCTGGGGGTCAGAGGGTCAGGCTGGATCCCTGGTAAGGCATCCCCACCCAGGGCCTGGGGGTCACAGGGCCAGGCTGGATCCCTGGTAAGGCATCCCCCCCAGGGCCTGGGGGGGTGCAGCGGGTCCGGAGAAGAGAGGCCGGGTCTGGGGGTGAAGTGGGTTGTGGGGTGGGTGGTGGCAGCGGGTCCGGAGAAGAGAGCCCGAGCCCAGGGGTGGGGCGGAGAGTCCGGGGAAGGGAGCCCCCCAGGGCCTGGGGGTCAGAGGGCCAGGCTGGATCCCTGGTAAGGGAGCCCCCAGGGCCTGGGGGGTCAGAGGGCCAGGCTGGATCCCTGGTAAGGCATCCCCACCCAGGGCCTGGGGGTCAGAGGGTCAGGCTGGATCCCTGGTAAGGCATCCCCCCCAGGGCCTGGGGGGGTCAGAGGGCCAGGCTGGATCCCTGGTAAGGCATCCCCACCCAGGGCCTGGGGGGGTCAGAGGGCCAGGCTGGATCCCTGGTAAGGCATCCCCACCCAGGGCCTGGGGGGGTCAGAGGGCCAGGCTGGATCCCTGGTAAGGCATCCCCACCCAGGGCCTGGGGGTCACAGGGCCAGGCTGGATCCCTGGTAAGGCATCCCCCCCAGGGCCTGGGGGGGTCAGAGGGCCAGGCTGGATCCCTGGTAAGGCATCCCCACCCAGGGCCTGGGGGTCACAGGGCCAGGCTGGATCCCTGGTAAGGCATCCCCCCCCCCCCCCCAGGGCCTGGGGGTCAGAGGGTCAGGCTGGATGCCTGGTAAGGCATCCCCCCCCCCCCAGGGCCTGGGGGTCAGAGGGTCAGGCTGGATGCCTGGTAAGGCATCCCCCCAGGGCCTGGGGGGGGTCACAGGGCCAGGCTGGCCCACTGGTAAGGCATCCCCCCCCCCAGGGCCTGGGGGTCAGAGGGTCAGGCTGGATCCCTGGTAAGGCATCCCCACCCAGGGCCTGGGGGTCACAGGGCCAGGCTGGATCCCTGGTAAGGCATCCCCCCCAGGGCCTGGGGGGGTGCAGCGGGTCCGGAGAAGAGAGGCCGGGTCTGGGGGTGAAGTGGGTTGTGGGGTGGGTGGTGGCAGCGGGTCCGGAGAAGAGAGCCCGAGCCCAGGGGTGGGGCGGAGAGTCCGGGGAAGGGAGCCCCCCAGGGCCTGGGGGTCAGAGGGCCAGGCTGGATCCCTGGTAAGGGAGCCCCCAGGGCCTGGGGGGTCAGAGGGCCAGGCTGGATCCCTGGTAAGGCATCCCCACCCAGGGCCTGGGGGTCAGAGGGTCAGGCTGGATCCCTGGTAAGGCATCCCCCCCAGGGCCTGGGGGGGTCAGAGGGCCAGGCTGGATCCCTGGTAAGGCATCCCCACCCAGGGCCTGGGGGGGTCAGAGGGCCAGGCTGGATCCCTGGTAAGGCATCCCCACCCAGGGCCTGGGGGGGTCAGAGGGCCAGGCTGGATCCCTGGTAAGGCATCCCCACCCAGGGCCTGGGGGTCACAGGGCCAGGCTGGATCCCTGGTAAGGCATCCCCCCCAGGGCCTGGGGGGGTCAGAGGGCCAGGCTGGATCCCTGGTAAGGCATCCCCACCCAGGGCCTGGGGGTCACAGGGCCAGGCTGGATCCCTGGTAAGGCATCCCCCCCCCCCCCCCAGGGCCTGGGGGTCAGAGGGTCAGGCTGGATGCCTGGTAAGGCATCCCCCCCCCCCCAGGGCCTGGGGGTCAGAGGGTCAGGCTGGATGCCTGGTAAGGCATCCCCCCAGGGCCTGGGGGGGGTCACAGGGCCAGGCTGGCCCACTGGTAAGGCATCCCCCCCCCCAGGGCCTGGGGGTCAGAGGGTCAGGCTGGATCCCTGGTAAGGCATCCCCACCCAGGGCCTGGGGGTCACAGGGCCAGGCTGGATCCCTGGTAAGGCATCCCCCCCAGGGCCTGGGGGGGTGCAGCGGGTCCGGAGAAGAGAGGCCGGGTCTGGGGGTGAAGTGGGTTGTGGGGTGGGTGGTGGCAGCGGGTCCGGAGAAGAGAGCCCGAGCCCAGGGGTGGGGCGGAGAGTCCGGGGAAGGGAGCCCCCCAGGGCCTGGGGGTCAGAGGGCCAGGCTGGATCCCTGGTAAGGGAGCCCCCAGGGCCTGGGGGGTCAGAGGGCCAGGCTGGATCCCTGGTAAGGCATCCCCACCCAGGGCCTGGGGGTCAGAGGGTCAGGCTGGATCCCTGGTAAGGCATCCCCCCCAGGGCCTGGGGGGGTCAGAGGGCCAGGCTGGATCCCTGGTAAGGCATCCCCACCCAGGGCCTGGGGGGGTCAGAGGGCCAGGCTGGATCCCTGGTAAGGCATCCCCACCCAGGGCCTGGGGGGGTCAGAGGGCCAGGCTGGATCCCTGGTAAGGCATCCCCACCCAGGGCCTGGGGGTCACAGGGCCAGGCTGGATCCCTGGTAAGGCATCCCCCCCAGGGCCTGGGGGGGTCAGAGGGCCAGGCTGGATCCCTGGTAAGGCATCCCCACCCAGGGCCTGGGGGTCACAGGGCCAGGCTGGATCCCTGGTAAGGCATCCCCCCCCCCCCCCCAGGGCCTGGGGGTCAGAGGGTCAGGCTGGATGCCTGGTAAGGCATCCCCCCCCCCCCAGGGCCTGGGGGTCAGAGGGTCAGGCTGGATGCCTGGTAAGGCATCCCCCCAGGGCCTGGGGGGGGTCACAGGGCCAGGCTGGCCCACTGGTAAGGCATCCCCCCCCCCAGGGCCTGGGGGTCAGAGGGTCAGGCTGGATCCCTGGTAAGGCATCCCCACCCAGGGCCTGGGGGTCACAGGGCCAGGCTGGATCCCTGGTAAGGCATCCCCCCCAGGGCCTGGGGGGGTGCAGCGGGTCCGGAGAAGAGAGGCCGGGTCTGGGGGTGAAGTGGGTTGTGGGGTGGGTGGTGGCAGCGGGTCCGGAGAAGAGAGCCCGAGCCCAGGGGTGGGGCGGAGAGTCCGGGGAAGGGAGCCCCCCAGGGCCTGGGGGTCAGAGGGCCAGGCTGGATCCCTGGTAAGGGAGCCCCCAGGGCCTGGGGGGTCAGAGGGCCAGGCTGGATCCCTGGTAAGGCATCCCCACCCAGGGCCTGGGGGTCAGAGGGTCAGGCTGGATCCCTGGTAAGGCATCCCCCCCAGGGCCTGGGGGGGTCAGAGGGCCAGGCTGGATCCCTGGTAAGGCATCCCCACCCAGGGCCTGGGGGGGTCAGAGGGCCAGGCTGGATCCCTGGTAAGGCATCCCCACCCAGGGCCTGGGGGGGTCAGAGGGCCAGGCTGGATCCCTGGTAAGGCATCCCCACCCAGGGCCTGGGGGTCACAGGGCCAGGCTGGATCCCTGGTAAGGCATCCCCCCCAGGGCCTGGGGGGGTCAGAGGGCCAGGCTGGATCCCTGGTAAGGCATCCCCACCCAGGGCCTGGGGGTCACAGGGCCAGGCTGGATCCCTGGTAAGGCATCCCCCCCCCCCCCCCCCAGGGCCTGGGGGTCAGAGGGTCAGGCTGGATGCCTGGTAAGGCATCCCCCCCCCCCCAGGGCCTGGGGGTCAGAGGGTCAGGCTGGATGCCTGGTAAGGCATCCCCCCAGGGCCTGGGGGGGGTCACAGGGCCAGGCTGGCCCACTGGTAAGGCATCCCCCCCCCCAGGGCCTGGGGGTCAGAGGGTCAGGCTGGATCCCTGGTAAGGCATCCCCACCCAGGGCCTGGGGGTCACAGGGCCAGGCTGGATCCCTGGTAAGGCATCCCCCCCAGGGCCTGGGGGGGTGCAGCGGGTCCGGAGAAGAGAGGCCGGGTCTGGGGGTGAAGTGGGTTGTGGGGTGGGTGGTGGCAGCGGGTCCGGAGAAGAGAGCCCGAGCCCAGGGGTGGGGCGGAGAGTCCGGGGAAGGGAGCCCCCCAGGGCCTGGGGGTCAGAGGGCCAGGCTGGATCCCTGGTAAGGGAGCCCCCAGGGCCTGGGGGGTCAGAGGGCCAGGCTGGATCCCTGGTAAGGCATCCCCACCCAGGGCCTGGGGGTCAGAGGGTCAGGCTGGATCCCTGGTAAGGCATCCCCCCCAGGGCCTGGGGGGGTCAGAGGGCCAGGCTGGATCCCTGGTAAGGCATCCCCACCCAGGGCCTGGGGGTCACAGGGCCAGGCTGGATCCCTGGTAAGGCATCCCCCCCCCCCCCCAGGGCCTGGGGGTCAGAGGGTCAGGCTGGATGCCTGGTAAGGCATCCCCCCCCCCCCAGGGCCTGGGGGTCAGAGGGTCAGGCTGGATGCCTGGTAAGGCATCCCCCCAGGGCCTGGGGGGGGTCACAGGGCCAGGCTGGCCCACTGGTAAGGCATCCCCCCCCCCAGGGCCTGGGGGTCAGAGGGTCAGGCTGGATCCCTGGTAAGGCATCCCCACCCAGGGCCTGGGGGTCACAGGGCCAGGCTGGATCCCTGGTAAGGCATCCCCCCCAGGGCCTGGGGGGGTCAGAGGGCCAGGCTGGATCCCTGGTAAGGCATCCCCCCCAGGGCCTGGGGGGTCAGAGGGCCAGGCTGGATCCCTGGTAAGGCATCCCCACCCAGGGCCTGGGGGTCACAGGGCCAGGCTGGATCCCTGGTAAGGCATCCCCACCCAGGGCCTGGGGGTCACAGGGCCAGGCTGGATCCCTGGTAAGGCATCCCCCCCCCCCCAGGGCCTGGGGGTCAGAGGGTCAGGCTGGATGCCTGGTAAGGCATCCCCCCCCAGGGCCTGGGGGTCAGAGGGTC
>NW_028146644.1:72500-80000 GCF_056507025.1 Lutjanus erythropterus
GGGGGGTCACAGGGCCAGGCTGGCCCACTGGTAAGGCATCCCCCCCCCCAGGGCCTGGGGGTCAGAGGGTCAGGCTGGATCCCTGGTAAGGCATCCCCACCCAGGGCCTGGGGGTCACAGGGCCAGGCTGGATCCCTGGTAAGGCATCCCCCCCAGGGCCTGGGGGGGTGCAGCGGGTCCGGAGAAGAGAGGCCGGGTCTGGGGGTGAAGTGGGTTGTGGGGTGGGTGGTGGCAGCGGGTCCGGAGAAGAGAGCCCGAGCCCAGGGGTGGGGCGGAGAGTCCGGGGAAGGGAGCCCCCCAGGGCCTGGGGGTCAGAGGGCCAGGCTGGATCCCTGGTAAGGGAGCCCCCAGGGCCTGGGGGGTCAGAGGGCCAGGCTGGATCCCTGGTAAGGCATCCCCACCCAGGGCCTGGGGGTCAGAGGGTCAGGCTGGATCCCTGGTAAGGCATCCCCCCCAGGGCCTGGGGGGGTCAGAGGGCCAGGCTGGATCCCTGGTAAGGCATCCCCACCCAGGGCCTGGGGGGGTCAGAGGGCCAGGCTGGATCCCTGGTAAGGCATCCCCACCCAGGGCCTGGGGGGGTCAGAGGGCCAGGCTGGATCCCTGGTAAGGCATCCCCACCCAGGGCCTGGGGGTCACAGGGCCAGGCTGGATCCCTGGTAAGGCATCCCCCCCAGGGCCTGGGGGGGTCAGAGGGCCAGGCTGGATCCCTGGTAAGGCATCCCCACCCAGGGCCTGGGGGTCACAGGGCCAGGCTGGATCCCTGGTAAGGCATCCCCCCCCCCCCCCCAGGGCCTGGGGGTCAGAGGGTCAGGCTGGATGCCTGGTAAGGCATCCCCCCCCCCCCAGGGCCTGGGGGTCAGAGGGTCAGGCTGGATGCCTGGTAAGGCATCCCCCCAGGGCCTGGGGGGGGTCACAGGGCCAGGCTGGCCCACTGGTAAGGCATCCCCCCCCCCAGGGCCTGGGGGTCAGAGGGTCAGGCTGGATCCCTGGTAAGGCATCCCCACCCAGGGCCTGGGGGTCACAGGGCCAGGCTGGATCCCTGGTAAGGCATCCCCCCCAGGGCCTGGGGGGGTGCAGCGGGTCCGGAGAAGAGAGGCCGGGTCTGGGGGTGAAGTGGGTTGTGGGGTGGGTGGTGGCAGCGGGTCCGGAGAAGAGAGCCCGAGCCCAGGGGTGGGGCGGAGAGTCCGGGGAAGGGAGCCCCCCAGGGCCTGGGGGTCAGAGGGCCAGGCTGGATCCCTGGTAAGGGAGCCCCCAGGGCCTGGGGGGTCAGAGGGCCAGGCTGGATCCCTGGTAAGGCATCCCCACCCAGGGCCTGGGGGTCAGAGGGTCAGGCTGGATCCCTGGTAAGGCATCCCCCCCAGGGCCTGGGGGGGTCAGAGGGCCAGGCTGGATCCCTGGTAAGGCATCCCCACCCAGGGCCTGGGGGGGTCAGAGGGCCAGGCTGGATCCCTGGTAAGGCATCCCCACCCAGGGCCTGGGGGGGTCAGAGGGCCAGGCTGGATCCCTGGTAAGGCATCCCCACCCAGGGCCTGGGGGTCACAGGGCCAGGCTGGATCCCTGGTAAGGCATCCCCCCCAGGGCCTGGGGGGGTCAGAGGGCCAGGCTGGATCCCTGGTAAGGCATCCCCACCCAGGGCCTGGGGGTCACAGGGCCAGGCTGGATCCCTGGTAAGGCATCCCCCCCCCCCCCCCAGGGCCTGGGGGTCAGAGGGTCAGGCTGGATGCCTGGTAAGGCATCCCCCCCCCCCCCAGGGCCTGGGGGTCAGAGGGTCAGGCTGGATGCCTGGTAAGGCATCCCCCCAGGGCCTGGGGGGGGTCACAGGGCCAGGCTGGCCCACTGGTAAGGCATCCCCCCCCCCAGGGCCTGGGGGTCAGAGGGTCAGGCTGGATCCCTGGTAAGGCATCCCCACCCAGGGCCTGGGGGTCACAGGGCCAGGCTGGATCCCTGGTAAGGCATCCCCCCCAGGGCCTGGGGGGGTGCAGCGGGTCCGGAGAAGAGAGGCCGGGTCTGGGGGTGAAGTGGGTTGTGGGGTGGGTGGTGGCAGCGGGTCCGGAGAAGAGAGCCCGAGCCCAGGGGTGGGGCGGAGAGTCCGGGGAAGGGAGCCCCCCAGGGCCTGGGGGTCAGAGGGCCAGGCTGGATCCCTGGTAAGGGAGCCCCCAGGGCCTGGGGGGTCAGAGGGCCAGGCTGGATCCCTGGTAAGGCATCCCCACCCAGGGCCTGGGGGTCAGAGGGTCAGGCTGGATCCCTGGTAAGGCATCCCCCCCAGGGCCTGGGGGGGTCAGAGGGCCAGGCTGGATCCCTGGTAAGGCATCCCCACCCAGGGCCTGGGGGGGTCAGAGGGCCAGGCTGGATCCCTGGTAAGGCATCCCCACCCAGGGCCTGGGGGGGTCAGAGGGCCAGGCTGGATCCCTGGTAAGGCATCCCCACCCAGGGCCTGGGGGTCACAGGGCCAGGCTGGATCCCTGGTAAGGCATCCCCCCCAGGGCCTGGGGGGGTCAGAGGGCCAGGCTGGATCCCTGGTAAGGCATCCCCACCCAGGGCCTGGGGGTCACAGGGCCAGGCTGGATCCCTGGTAAGGCATCCCCCCCCCCCCCCCAGGGCCTGGGGGTCAGAGGGTCAGGCTGGATGCCTGGTAAGGCATCCCCCCCCCCCCAGGGCCTGGGGGTCAGAGGGTCAGGCTGGATGCCTGGTAAGGCATCCCCCCAGGGCCTGGGGGGGGTCACAGGGCCAGGCTGGCCCACTGGTAAGGCATCCCCCCCCCCAGGGCCTGGGGGTCAGAGGGTCAGGCTGGATCCCTGGTAAGGCATCCCCACCCAGGGCCTGGGGGTCACAGGGCCAGGCTGGATCCCTGGTAAGGCATCCCCCCCAGGGCCTGGGGGGGTGCAGCGGGTCCGGAGAAGAGAGGCCGGGTCTGGGGGTGAAGTGGGTTGTGGGGTGGGTGGTGGCAGCGGGTCCGGAGAAGAGAGCCCGAGCCCAGGGGTGGGGCGGAGAGTCCGGGGAAGGGAGCCCCCCAGGGCCTGGGGGTCAGAGGGCCAGGCTGGATCCCTGGTAAGGGAGCCCCCAGGGCCTGGGGGGTCAGAGGGCCAGGCTGGATCCCTGGTAAGGCATCCCCACCCAGGGCCTGGGGGTCAGAGGGTCAGGCTGGATCCCTGGTAAGGCATCCCCCCCAGGGCCTGGGGGGGTCAGAGGGCCAGGCTGGATCCCTGGTAAGGCATCCCCACCCAGGGCCTGGGGGGGTCAGAGGGCCAGGCTGGATCCCTGGTAAGGCATCCCCACCCAGGGCCTGGGGGGGTCAGAGGGCCAGGCTGGATCCCTGGTAAGGCATCCCCACCCAGGGCCTGGGGGTCACAGGGCCAGGCTGGATCCCTGGTAAGGCATCCCCCCCAGGGCCTGGGGGGGTCAGAGGGCCAGGCTGGATCCCTGGTAAGGCATCCCCACCCAGGGCCTGGGGGTCACAGGGCCAGGCTGGATCCCTGGTAAGGCATCCCCCCCCCCCCCCCAGGGCCTGGGGGTCAGAGGGTCAGGCTGGATGCCTGGTAAGGCATCCCCCCCCCCCCCAGGGCCTGGGGGTCAGAGGGTCAGGCTGGATGCCTGGTAAGGCATCCCCCCAGGGCCTGGGGGGGGTCACAGGGCCAGGCTGGCCCACTGGTAAGGCATCCCCCCCCCCAGGGCCTGGGGGTCAGAGGGTCAGGCTGGATCCCTGGTAAGGCATCCCCACCCAGGGCCTGGGGGTCACAGGGCCAGGCTGGATCCCTGGTAAGGCATCCCCCCCAGGGCCTGGGGGGGTGCAGCGGGTCCGGAGAAGAGAGGCCGGGTCTGGGGGTGAAGTGGGTTGTGGGGTGGGTGGTGGCAGCGGGTCCGGAGAAGAGAGCCCGAGCCCAGGGGTGGGGCGGAGAGTCCGGGGAAGGGAGCCCCCCAGGGCCTGGGGGTCAGAGGGCCAGGCTGGATCCCTGGTAAGGGAGCCCCCAGGGCCTGGGGGGTCAGAGGGCCAGGCTGGATCCCTGGTAAGGCATCCCCACCCAGGGCCTGGGGGTCAGAGGGTCAGGCTGGATCCCTGGTAAGGCATCCCCCCCAGGGCCTGGGGGGGTCAGAGGGCCAGGCTGGATCCCTGGTAAGGCATCCCCACCCAGGGCCTGGGGGGGTCAGAGGGCCAGGCTGGATCCCTGGTAAGGCATCCCCACCCAGGGCCTGGGGGGGTCAGAGGGCCAGGCTGGATCCCTGGTAAGGCATCCCCACCCAGGGCCTGGGGGTCACAGGGCCAGGCTGGATCCCTGGTAAGGCATCCCCCCCAGGGCCTGGGGGGGTCAGAGGGCCAGGCTGGATCCCTGGTAAGGCATCCCCACCCAGGGCCTGGGGGTCACAGGGCCAGGCTGGATCCCTGGTAAGGCATCCCCCCCCCCCCCCCCCAGGGCCTGGGGGTCAGAGGGTCAGGCTGGATGCCTGGTAAGGCATCCCCCCCCCCCCAGGGCCTGGGGGTCAGAGGGTCAGGCTGGATGCCTGGTAAGGCATCCCCCCAGGGCCTGGGGGGGGTCACAGGGCCAGGCTGGCCCACTGGTAAGGCATCCCCCCCCCCAGGGCCTGGGGGTCAGAGGGTCAGGCTGGATCCCTGGTAAGGCATCCCCACCCAGGGCCTGGGGGTCACAGGGCCAGGCTGGATCCCTGGTAAGGCATCCCCCCCAGGGCCTGGGGGGGTGCAGCGGGTCCGGAGAAGAGAGGCCGGGTCTGGGGGTGAAGTGGGTTGTGGGGTGGGTGGTGGCAGCGGGTCCGGAGAAGAGAGCCCGAGCCCAGGGGTGGGGCGGAGAGTCCGGGGAAGGGAGCCCCCCAGGGCCTGGGGGTCAGAGGGCCAGGCTGGATCCCTGGTAAGGGAGCCCCCAGGGCCTGGGGGGTCAGAGGGCCAGGCTGGATCCCTGGTAAGGCATCCCCACCCAGGGCCTGGGGGTCAGAGGGTCAGGCTGGATCCCTGGTAAGGCATCCCCCCCAGGGCCTGGGGGGGTCAGAGGGCCAGGCTGGATCCCTGGTAAGGCATCCCCACCCAGGGCCTGGGGGGGTCAGAGGGCCAGGCTGGATCCCTGGTAAGGCATCCCCACCCAGGGCCTGGGGGGGTCAGAGGGCCAGGCTGGATCCCTGGTAAGGCATCCCCACCCAGGGCCTGGGGGTCACAGGGCCAGGCTGGATCCCTGGTAAGGCATCCCCCCCAGGGCCTGGGGGGGTCAGAGGGCCAGGCTGGATCCCTGGTAAGGCATCCCCACCCAGGGCCTGGGGGTCACAGGGCCAGGCTGGATCCCTGGTAAGGCATCCCCCCCCCCCCCCCAGGGCCTGGGGGTCAGAGGGTCAGGCTGGATGCCTGGTAAGGCATCCCCCCCCCCCCAGGGCCTGGGGGTCAGAGGGTCAGGCTGGATGCCTGGTAAGGCATCCCCCCAGGGCCTGGGGGGGGTCACAGGGCCAGGCTGGCCCACTGGTAAGGCATCCCCCCCCCCAGGGCCTGGGGGTCAGAGGGTCAGGCTGGATCCCTGGTAAGGCATCCCCACCCAGGGCCTGGGGGTCACAGGGCCAGGCTGGATCCCTGGTAAGGCATCCCCCCCAGGGCCTGGGGGGGTGCAGCGGGTCCGGAGAAGAGAGGCCGGGTCTGGGGGTGAAGTGGGTTGTGGGGTGGGTGGTGGCAGCGGGTCCGGAGAAGAGAGCCCGAGCCCAGGGGTGGGGCGGAGAGTCCGGGGAAGGGAGCCCCCCAGGGCCTGGGGGTCAGAGGGCCAGGCTGGATCCCTGGTAAGGGAGCCCCCAGGGCCTGGGGGGTCAGAGGGCCAGGCTGGATCCCTGGTAAGGCATCCCCACCCAGGGCCTGGGGGTCAGAGGGTCAGGCTGGATCCCTGGTAAGGCATCCCCCCCAGGGCCTGGGGGGGTCAGAGGGCCAGGCTGGATCCCTGGTAAGGCATCCCCACCCAGGGCCTGGGGGGGTCAGAGGGCCAGGCTGGATCCCTGGTAAGGCATCCCCACCCAGGGCCTGGGGGGGTCAGAGGGCCAGGCTGGATCCCTGGTAAGGCATCCCCACCCAGGGCCTGGGGGTCACAGGGCCAGGCTGGATCCCTGGTAAGGCATCCCCCCCAGGGCCTGGGGGGGTCAGAGGGCCAGGCTGGATCCCTGGTAAGGCATCCCCACCCAGGGCCTGGGGGTCACAGGGCCAGGCTGGATCCCTGGTAAGGCATCCCCCCCCCCCCCCCCCAGGGCCTGGGGGTCAGAGGGTCAGGCTGGATGCCTGGTAAGGCATCCCCCCCCCCCCAGGGCCTGGGGGTCAGAGGGTCAGGCTGGATGCCTGGTAAGGCATCCCCCCAGGGCCTGGGGGGGGTCACAGGGCCAGGCTGGCCCACTGGTAAGGCATCCCCCCCCCCAGGGCCTGGGGGTCAGAGGGTCAGGCTGGATCCCTGGTAAGGCATCCCCACCCAGGGCCTGGGGGTCACAGGGCCAGGCTGGATCCCTGGTAAGGCATCCCCCCCAGGGCCTGGGGGGGTGCAGCGGGTCCGGAGAAGAGAGGCCGGGTCTGGGGGTGAAGTGGGTTGTGGGGTGGGTGGTGGCAGCGGGTCCGGAGAAGAGAGCCCGAGCCCAGGGGTGGGGCGGAGAGTCCGGGGAAGGGAGCCCCCCAGGGCCTGGGGGTCAGAGGGCCAGGCTGGATCCCTGGTAAGGGAGCCCCCAGGGCCTGGGGGGTCAGAGGGCCAGGCTGGATCCCTGGTAAGGCATCCCCACCCAGGGCCTGGGGGTCAGAGGGTCAGGCTGGATCCCTGGTAAGGCATCCCCCCCAGGGCCTGGGGGGGTCAGAGGGCCAGGCTGGATCCCTGGTAAGGCATCCCCACCCAGGGCCTGGGGGTCACAGGGCCAGGCTGGATCCCTGGTAAGGCATCCCCCCCCCCCCCCAGGGCCTGGGGGTCAGAGGGTCAGGCTGGATGCCTGGTAAGGCATCCCCCCCCCCCCAGGGCCTGGGGGTCAGAGGGTCAGGCTGGATGCCTGGTAAGGCATCCCCCCAGGGCCTGGGGGGGGTCACAGGGCCAGGCTGGCCCACTGGTAAGGCATCCCCCCCCCCAGGGCCTGGGGGTCAGAGGGTCAGGCTGGATCCCTGGTAAGGCATCCCCACCCAGGGCCTGGGGGTCACAGGGCCAGGCTGGATCCCTGGTAAGGCATCCCCCCCAGGGCCTGGGGGGGTCAGAGGGCCAGGCTGGATCCCTGGTAAGGCATCCCCCCCAGGGCCTGGGGGGTCAGAGGGCCAGGCTGGATCCCTGGTAAGGCATCCCCACCCAGGGCCTGGGGGTCACAGGGCCAGGCTGGATCCCTGGTAAGGCATCCCCACCCAGGGCCTGGGGGTCACAGGGCCAGGCTGGATCCCTGGTAAGGCATCCCCCCCCCCCCAGGGCCTGGGGGTCAGAGGTTCAGGCTGGATGCCTGGTAAGGCATCCCCCCCCAGGGCCTGGGGGTCAGAGGGTCAGGCTGGATGCCTGGTAAGGCATCCCCCCAGGG
>NW_028146644.1:85000-87500 GCF_056507025.1 Lutjanus erythropterus
AAGGCATCCCCCCCCCCAGGGCCTGGGGGTCAGAGGGTCAGGCTGGATCCCTGGTAAGGCATCCCCACCCAGGGCCTGGGGGTCACAGGGCCAGGCTGGATCCCTGGTAAGGCATCCCCCCCAGGGCCTGGGGGGGTGCAGCGGGTCCGGAGAAGAGAGGCCGGGTCTGGGGGTGAAGTGGGTTGTGGGGTGGGTGGTGGCAGCGGGTCCGGAGAAGAGAGCCCGAGCCCAGGGGTGGGGCGGAGAGTCCGGGGAAGGGAGCCCCCCAGGGCCTGGGGGTCAGAGGGCCAGGCTGGATCCCTGGTAAGGGAGCCCCCAGGGCCTGGGGGGTCAGAGGGCCAGGCTGGATCCCTGGTAAGGCATCCCCACCCAGGGCCTGGGGGTCAGAGGGTCAGGCTGGATCCCTGGTAAGGCATCCCCCCCAGGGCCTGGGGGGGTCAGAGGGCCAGGCTGGATCCCTGGTAAGGCATCCCCACCCAGGGCCTGGGGGGGTCAGAGGGCCAGGCTGGATCCCTGGTAAGGCATCCCCACCCAGGGCCTGGGGGGGTCAGAGGGCCAGGCTGGATCCCTGGTAAGGCATCCCCACCCAGGGCCTGGGGGTCACAGGGCCAGGCTGGATCCCTGGTAAGGCATCCCCCCCAGGGCCTGGGGGGGTCAGAGGGCCAGGCTGGATCCCTGGTAAGGCATCCCCACCCAGGGCCTGGGGGTCACAGGGCCAGGCTGGATCCCTGGTAAGGCATCCCCCCCCCCCCCCCAGGGCCTGGGGGTCAGAGGGTCAGGCTGGATGCCTGGTAAGGCATCCCCCCCCCCCCAGGGCCTGGGGGTCAGAGGGTCAGGCTGGATGCCTGGTAAGGCATCCCCCCAGGGCCTGGGGGGGGTCACAGGGCCAGGCTGGCCCACTGGTAAGGCATCCCCCCCCCCAGGGCCTGGGGGTCAGAGGGTCAGGCTGGATCCCTGGTAAGGCATCCCCACCCAGGGCCTGGGGGTCACAGGGCCAGGCTGGATCCCTGGTAAGGCATCCCCCCCAGGGCCTGGGGGGGTCAGAGGGCCAGGCTGGATCCCTGGTAAGGCATCCCCCCCAGGGCCTGGGGGGTCAGAGGGCCAGGCTGGATCCCTGGTAAGGCATCCCCACCCAGGGCCTGGGGGTCACAGGGCCAGGCTGGATCCCTGGTAAGGCATCCCCACCCAGGGCCTGGGGGTCACAGGGCCAGGCTGGATCCCTGGTAAGGCATCCCCCCCCCCCCAGGGCCTGGGGGTCAGAGGGTCAGGCTGGATGCCTGGTAAGGCATCCCCCCCCAGGGCCTGGGGGTCAGAGGGTCAGGCTGGATGCCTGGTAAGGCATCCCCCCAGGGCCTGGGGGGTCACAGGGCCAGGCTGGATCCCTGGTAAGGCATCCCCCCCCCCCCCCCAGGGCCTGGGGGTCAGAGGGTCAGGCTGGATCCCTGGTAAGGCATCCCCCCAGGGCCTGGGGTTCACAGGGCCAGGCTGGGTCCCTGGTAAGGGAGGCCCCTAGGCCCCGGTCAGAGGGCCAGGCCGGACCTCCGGGGGGCCCTGTGAACACGGTAGGAAACGCCCCGTCCGTCCGTGCGGGTCAGAGGGCCAGGCCGTAAAACCGGGCCCGCGGCCCTTCCCCGCGCCCCCCCACCCCTCGGGAAGGTCAGCGCCGGAACGCCGTAGGAAACTCCCCGTCCGTTTTGAAGAACCACTTTTCTCACGTCACGAACGGAGGGAAGGGTGGCCGCGCCGGCCCCCGTAGGCGCGTCGGGCGGCAGAACACGGTAGGAAACGGCCCGTCCGTTTCCAGGGAACGGGCTCACGAAGCGGTTACGGGTCCCCGCCGGGCTTCCGGGTTACGGAGATGCGGGACGGCGGGCGGGGGCGTCCCCGCTCGGCCGCTTCTTCTCCCGGAGCTTCTTTTCTTTCCCCACGCCCCCGTCCAGACCCACCGACCGATCGGCAAACGTGACCCGCCATCGGAGGGCCCCCGCCCGCCGGCGTTCGTTCGTTCGTTCGTCCGGGCGGACGGACGGCTCCTCCGGCCCTTGCGGGTTCGCCTCCGACGGCCCACAGCCCCCCCTCCACGCCCGGCGTCCCTTTGTCGGATCCCGGGCCGGGCCCGGAAACCCATCGGCAGCGAGACCGAGACGCCCCGTCCGTCCCAGCGGCCTTGCCACGCGGCCCGCCGCGGGGGTCTCCGGGGTTCCGCCCGAGTCGGAAACTCCCGGGCCCGCCGGCCGCGGAGAAGCACCGCGTTTCTCGAAACCCTCCGCTCGGGGAAGACCGCCGGTTTTTCCGCCTTCTTCCCCCCACCCTCCTGCCCCGGAACCGGGCCAGGTGGGGGACCGATCTCCGAACCCCGAAAACCCCCAGCGCACGCCGGCGGGCGGGAGTCCCCGCGCCGCCGGGCCGGTGCCCGAGGGCTACCCGTTTGATCCTGCCAGTTAAAGCGTACGCTCGTCTCAAAAGATGTTAAGCCGCGCGAGTCCGAGTACACGCGGCC
>NW_028146644.1:97500-102500 GCF_056507025.1 Lutjanus erythropterus
CAGGGCCTGGGGGGGTCAGAGGGCCAGGCTGGATCCCTGGTAAGGCATCCCCACCCAGGGCCTGGGGGTCACAGGGCCAGGCTGGATCCCTGGTAAGGCATCCCCCCCAGGGCCTGGGGGGGTCAGAGGGCCAGGCTGGATCCCTGGTAAGGCATCCCCACCCAGGGCCTGGGGGTCACAGGGCCAGGCTGGATCCCTGGTAAGGCATCCCCCCCCCCCCCCCAGGGCCTGGGGGTCAGAGGGTCAGGCTGGATGCCTGGTAAGGCATCCCCCCCCCCCCAGGGCCTGGGGGTCAGAGGGTCAGGCTGGATGCCTGGTAAGGCATCCCCCCAGGGCCTGGGGGGGGTCACAGGGCCAGGCTGGCCCACTGGTAAGGCATCCCCCCCCCCAGGGCCTGGGGGTCAGAGGGTCAGGCTGGATCCCTGGTAAGGCATCCCCACCCAGGGCCTGGGGGTCACAGGGCCAGGCTGGATCCCTGGTAAGGCATCCCCCCCAGGGCCTGGGGGGGTGCAGCGGGTCCGGAGAAGAGAGGCCGGGTCTGGGGGTGAAGTGGGTTGTGGGGTGGGTGGTGGCAGCGGGTCCGGAGAAGAGAGCCCGAGCCCAGGGGTGGGGCGGAGAGTCCGGGGAAGGGAGCCCCCCAGGGCCTGGGGGTCAGAGGGCCAGGCTGGATCCCTGGTAAGGGAGCCCCCAGGGCCTGGGGGGTCAGAGGGCCAGGCTGGATCCCTGGTAAGGCATCCCCACCCAGGGCCTGGGGGTCAGAGGGTCAGGCTGGATCCCTGGTAAGGCATCCCCCCCAGGGCCTGGGGGGGTCAGAGGGCCAGGCTGGATCCCTGGTAAGGCATCCCCACCCAGGGCCTGGGGGGGTCAGAGGGCCAGGCTGGATCCCTGGTAAGGCATCCCCACCCAGGGCCTGGGGGGGTCAGAGGGCCAGGCTGGATCCCTGGTAAGGCATCCCCACCCAGGGCCTGGGGGTCACAGGGCCAGGCTGGATCCCTGGTAAGGCATCCCCCCCAGGGCCTGGGGGGGTCAGAGGGCCAGGCTGGATCCCTGGTAAGGCATCCCCACCCAGGGCCTGGGGGTCACAGGGCCAGGCTGGATCCCTGGTAAGGCATCCCCCCCCCCCCCCCAGGGCCTGGGGGTCAGAGGGTCAGGCTGGATGCCTGGTAAGGCATCCCCCCCCCCCCAGGGCCTGGGGGTCAGAGGGTCAGGCTGGATGCCTGGTAAGGCATCCCCCCAGGGCCTGGGGGGGGTCACAGGGCCAGGCTGGCCCACTGGTAAGGCATCCCCCCCCCCAGGGCCTGGGGGTCAGAGGGTCAGGCTGGATCCCTGGTAAGGCATCCCCACCCAGGGCCTGGGGGTCACAGGGCCAGGCTGGATCCCTGGTAAGGCATCCCCCCCAGGGCCTGGGGGGGTGCAGCGGGTCCGGAGAAGAGAGGCCGGGTCTGGGGGTGAAGTGGGTTGTGGGGTGGGTGGTGGCAGCGGGTCCGGAGAAGAGAGCCCGAGCCCAGGGGTGGGGCGGAGAGTCCGGGGAAGGGAGCCCCCCAGGGCCTGGGGGTCAGAGGGCCAGGCTGGATCCCTGGTAAGGGAGCCCCCAGGGCCTGGGGGGTCAGAGGGCCAGGCTGGATCCCTGGTAAGGCATCCCCACCCAGGGCCTGGGGGTCAGAGGGTCAGGCTGGATCCCTGGTAAGGCATCCCCCCCAGGGCCTGGGGGGGTCAGAGGGCCAGGCTGGATCCCTGGTAAGGCATCCCCACCCAGGGCCTGGGGGGGTCAGAGGGCCAGGCTGGATCCCTGGTAAGGCATCCCCACCCAGGGCCTGGGGGGGTCAGAGGGCCAGGCTGGATCCCTGGTAAGGCATCCCCACCCAGGGCCTGGGGGTCACAGGGCCAGGCTGGATCCCTGGTAAGGCATCCCCCCCAGGGCCTGGGGGGGTCAGAGGGCCAGGCTGGATCCCTGGTAAGGCATCCCCACCCAGGGCCTGGGGGTCACAGGGCCAGGCTGGATCCCTGGTAAGGCATCCCCCCCCCCCCCCCAGGGCCTGGGGGTCAGAGGGTCAGGCTGGATGCCTGGTAAGGCATCCCCCCCCCCCCAGGGCCTGGGGGTCAGAGGGTCAGGCTGGATGCCTGGTAAGGCATCCCCCCAGGGCCTGGGGGGGGTCACAGGGCCAGGCTGGCCCACTGGTAAGGCATCCCCCCCCCCAGGGCCTGGGGGTCAGAGGGTCAGGCTGGATCCCTGGTAAGGCATCCCCACCCAGGGCCTGGGGGTCACAGGGCCAGGCTGGATCCCTGGTAAGGCATCCCCCCCAGGGCCTGGGGGGGTGCAGCGGGTCCGGAGAAGAGAGGCCGGGTCTGGGGGTGAAGTGGGTTGTGGGGTGGGTGGTGGCAGCGGGTCCGGAGAAGAGAGCCCGAGCCCAGGGGTGGGGCGGAGAGTCCGGGGAAGGGAGCCCCCCAGGGCCTGGGGGTCAGAGGGCCAGGCTGGATCCCTGGTAAGGGAGCCCCCAGGGCCTGGGGGGTCAGAGGGCCAGGCTGGATCCCTGGTAAGGCATCCCCACCCAGGGCCTGGGGGTCAGAGGGTCAGGCTGGATCCCTGGTAAGGCATCCCCCCCAGGGCCTGGGGGGGTCAGAGGGCCAGGCTGGATCCCTGGTAAGGCATCCCCACCCAGGGCCTGGGGGGGTCAGAGGGCCAGGCTGGATCCCTGGTAAGGCATCCCCACCCAGGGCCTGGGGGGGTCAGAGGGCCAGGCTGGATCCCTGGTAAGGCATCCCCACCCAGGGCCTGGGGGTCACAGGGCCAGGCTGGATCCCTGGTAAGGCATCCCCCCCAGGGCCTGGGGGGGTCAGAGGGCCAGGCTGGATCCCTGGTAAGGCATCCCCACCCAGGGCCTGGGGGTCACAGGGCCAGGCTGGATCCCTGGTAAGGCATCCCCCCCCCCCCCCCAGGGCCTGGGGGTCAGAGGGTCAGGCTGGATGCCTGGTAAGGCATCCCCCCCCCCCCAGGGCCTGGGGGTCAGAGGGTCAGGCTGGATGCCTGGTAAGGCATCCCCCCAGGGCCTGGGGGGGGTCACAGGGCCAGGCTGGCCCACTGGTAAGGCATCCCCCCCCCCAGGGCCTGGGGGTCAGAGGGTCAGGCTGGATCCCTGGTAAGGCATCCCCACCCAGGGCCTGGGGGTCACAGGGCCAGGCTGGATCCCTGGTAAGGCATCCCCCCCAGGGCCTGGGGGGGTGCAGCGGGTCCGGAGAAGAGAGGCCGGGTCTGGGGGTGAAGTGGGTTGTGGGGTGGGTGGTGGCAGCGGGTCCGGAGAAGAGAGCCCGAGCCCAGGGGTGGGGCGGAGAGTCCGGGGAAGGGAGCCCCCCAGGGCCTGGGGGTCAGAGGGCCAGGCTGGATCCCTGGTAAGGGAGCCCCCAGGGCCTGGGGGGTCAGAGGGCCAGGCTGGATCCCTGGTAAGGCATCCCCACCCAGGGCCTGGGGGTCAGAGGGTCAGGCTGGATCCCTGGTAAGGCATCCCCCCCAGGGCCTGGGGGGGTCAGAGGGCCAGGCTGGATCCCTGGTAAGGCATCCCCACCCAGGGCCTGGGGGGGTCAGAGGGCCAGGCTGGATCCCTGGTAAGGCATCCCCACCCAGGGCCTGGGGGGGTCAGAGGGCCAGGCTGGATCCCTGGTAAGGCATCCCCACCCAGGGCCTGGGGGTCACAGGGCCAGGCTGGATCCCTGGTAAGGCATCCCCCCCAGGGCCTGGGGGGGTCAGAGGGCCAGGCTGGATCCCTGGTAAGGCATCCCCACCCAGGGCCTGGGGGTCACAGGGCCAGGCTGGATCCCTGGTAAGGCATCCCCCCCCCCCCCCCAGGGCCTGGGGGTCAGAGGGTCAGGCTGGATGCCTGGTAAGGCATCCCCCCCCCCCCAGGGCCTGGGGGTCAGAGGGTCAGGCTGGATGCCTGGTAAGGCATCCCCCCAGGGCCTGGGGGGGGTCACAGGGCCAGGCTGGCCCACTGGTAAGGCATCCCCCCCCCCAGGGCCTGGGGGTCAGAGGGTCAGGCTGGATCCCTGGTAAGGCATCCCCACCCAGGGCCTGGGGGTCACAGGGCCAGGCTGGATCCCTGGTAAGGCATCCCCCCCAGGGCCTGGGGGGGTGCAGCGGGTCCGGAGAAGAGAGGCCGGGTCTGGGGGTGAAGTGGGTTGTGGGGTGGGTGGTGGCAGCGGGTCCGGAGAAGAGAGCCCGAGCCCAGGGGTGGGGCGGAGAGTCCGGGGAAGGGAGCCCCCCAGGGCCTGGGGGTCAGAGGGCCAGGCTGGATCCCTGGTAAGGGAGCCCCCAGGGCCTGGGGGGTCAGAGGGCCAGGCTGGATCCCTGGTAAGGCATCCCCACCCAGGGCCTGGGGGTCAGAGGGTCAGGCTGGATCCCTGGTAAGGCATCCCCCCCAGGGCCTGGGGGGGTCAGAGGGCCAGGCTGGATCCCTGGTAAGGCATCCCCACCCAGGGCCTGGGGGGGTCAGAGGGCCAGGCTGGATCCCTGGTAAGGCATCCCCACCCAGGGCCTGGGGGGGTCAGAGGGCCAGGCTGGATCCCTGGTAAGGCATCCCCACCCAGGGCCTGGGGGTCACAGGGCCAGGCTGGATCCCTGGTAAGGCATCCCCCCCAGGGCCTGGGGGGGTCAGAGGGCCAGGCTGGATCCCTGGTAAGGCATCCCCACCCAGGGCCTGGGGGTCACAGGGCCAGGCTGGATCCCTGGTAAGGCATCCCCCCCCCCCCCCCAGGGCCTGGGGGTCAGAGGGTCAGGCTGGATGCCTGGTAAGGCATCCCCCCCCCCCCAGGGCCTGGGGGTCAGAGGGTCAGGCTGGATGCCTGGTAAGGCATCCCCCCAGGGCCTGGGGGGGGTCACAGGGCCAGGCTGGCCCACTGGTAAGGCATCCCCCCCCCCAGGGCCTGGGGGTCAGAGGGTCAGGCTGGATCCCTGGTAAGGCATCCCCACCCAGGGCCTGGGGGTCACAGGGCCAGGCTGGATCCCTGGT
>NW_028146644.1:115000-132500 GCF_056507025.1 Lutjanus erythropterus
CCCCCCAGGGCCTGGGGGGGTCAGAGGGCCAGGCTGGATCCCTGGTAAGGCATCCCCACCCAGGGCCTGGGGGTCACAGGGCCAGGCTGGATCCCTGGTAAGGCATCCCCCCCCCCCCCCCAGGGCCTGGGGGTCAGAGGGTCAGGCTGGATGCCTGGTAAGGCATCCCCCCCCCCCCCAGGGCCTGGGGGTCAGAGGGTCAGGCTGGATGCCTGGTAAGGCATCCCCCCAGGGCCTGGGGGGGGTCACAGGGCCAGGCTGGCCCACTGGTAAGGCATCCCCCCCCCCAGGGCCTGGGGGTCAGAGGGTCAGGCTGGATCCCTGGTAAGGCATCCCCACCCAGGGCCTGGGGGTCACAGGGCCAGGCTGGATCCCTGGTAAGGCATCCCCCCCAGGGCCTGGGGGGGTGCAGCGGGTCCGGAGAAGAGAGGCCGGGTCTGGGGGTGAAGTGGGTTGTGGGGTGGGTGGTGGCAGCGGGTCCGGAGAAGAGAGCCCGAGCCCAGGGGTGGGGCGGAGAGTCCGGGGAAGGGAGCCCCCCAGGGCCTGGGGGTCAGAGGGCCAGGCTGGATCCCTGGTAAGGGAGCCCCCAGGGCCTGGGGGGTCAGAGGGCCAGGCTGGATCCCTGGTAAGGCATCCCCACCCAGGGCCTGGGGGTCAGAGGGTCAGGCTGGATCCCTGGTAAGGCATCCCCCCCAGGGCCTGGGGGGGTCAGAGGGCCAGGCTGGATCCCTGGTAAGGCATCCCCACCCAGGGCCTGGGGGGGTCAGAGGGCCAGGCTGGATCCCTGGTAAGGCATCCCCACCCAGGGCCTGGGGGGGTCAGAGGGCCAGGCTGGATCCCTGGTAAGGCATCCCCACCCAGGGCCTGGGGGTCACAGGGCCAGGCTGGATCCCTGGTAAGGCATCCCCCCCAGGGCCTGGGGGGGTCAGAGGGCCAGGCTGGATCCCTGGTAAGGCATCCCCACCCAGGGCCTGGGGGTCACAGGGCCAGGCTGGATCCCTGGTAAGGCATCCCCCCCCCCCCCCCAGGGCCTGGGGGTCAGAGGGTCAGGCTGGATGCCTGGTAAGGCATCCCCCCCCCCCCAGGGCCTGGGGGTCAGAGGGTCAGGCTGGATGCCTGGTAAGGCATCCCCCCAGGGCCTGGGGGGGGTCACAGGGCCAGGCTGGCCCACTGGTAAGGCATCCCCCCCCCCAGGGCCTGGGGGTCAGAGGGTCAGGCTGGATCCCTGGTAAGGCATCCCCACCCAGGGCCTGGGGGTCACAGGGCCAGGCTGGATCCCTGGTAAGGCATCCCCCCCAGGGCCTGGGGGGGTGCAGCGGGTCCGGAGAAGAGAGGCCGGGTCTGGGGGTGAAGTGGGTTGTGGGGTGGGTGGTGGCAGCGGGTCCGGAGAAGAGAGCCCGAGCCCAGGGGTGGGGCGGAGAGTCCGGGGAAGGGAGCCCCCCAGGGCCTGGGGGTCAGAGGGCCAGGCTGGATCCCTGGTAAGGGAGCCCCCAGGGCCTGGGGGGTCAGAGGGCCAGGCTGGATCCCTGGTAAGGCATCCCCACCCAGGGCCTGGGGGTCAGAGGGTCAGGCTGGATCCCTGGTAAGGCATCCCCCCCAGGGCCTGGGGGGGTCAGAGGGCCAGGCTGGATCCCTGGTAAGGCATCCCCACCCAGGGCCTGGGGGGGTCAGAGGGCCAGGCTGGATCCCTGGTAAGGCATCCCCACCCAGGGCCTGGGGGGGTCAGAGGGCCAGGCTGGATCCCTGGTAAGGCATCCCCACCCAGGGCCTGGGGGTCACAGGGCCAGGCTGGATCCCTGGTAAGGCATCCCCCCCAGGGCCTGGGGGGGTCAGAGGGCCAGGCTGGATCCCTGGTAAGGCATCCCCACCCAGGGCCTGGGGGTCACAGGGCCAGGCTGGATCCCTGGTAAGGCATCCCCCCCCCCCCCCCAGGGCCTGGGGGTCAGAGGGTCAGGCTGGATGCCTGGTAAGGCATCCCCCCCCCCCCAGGGCCTGGGGGTCAGAGGGTCAGGCTGGATGCCTGGTAAGGCATCCCCCCAGGGCCTGGGGGGGGTCACAGGGCCAGGCTGGCCCACTGGTAAGGCATCCCCCCCCCCAGGGCCTGGGGGTCAGAGGGTCAGGCTGGATCCCTGGTAAGGCATCCCCACCCAGGGCCTGGGGGTCACAGGGCCAGGCTGGATCCCTGGTAAGGCATCCCCCCCAGGGCCTGGGGGGGTGCAGCGGGTCCGGAGAAGAGAGGCCGGGTCTGGGGGTGAAGTGGGTTGTGGGGTGGGTGGTGGCAGCGGGTCCGGAGAAGAGAGCCCGAGCCCAGGGGTGGGGCGGAGAGTCCGGGGAAGGGAGCCCCCCAGGGCCTGGGGGTCAGAGGGCCAGGCTGGATCCCTGGTAAGGGAGCCCCCAGGGCCTGGGGGGTCAGAGGGCCAGGCTGGATCCCTGGTAAGGCATCCCCACCCAGGGCCTGGGGGTCAGAGGGTCAGGCTGGATCCCTGGTAAGGCATCCCCCCCAGGGCCTGGGGGGGTCAGAGGGCCAGGCTGGATCCCTGGTAAGGCATCCCCACCCAGGGCCTGGGGGGGTCAGAGGGCCAGGCTGGATCCCTGGTAAGGCATCCCCACCCAGGGCCTGGGGGGGTCAGAGGGCCAGGCTGGATCCCTGGTAAGGCATCCCCACCCAGGGCCTGGGGGTCACAGGGCCAGGCTGGATCCCTGGTAAGGCATCCCCCCCAGGGCCTGGGGGGGTCAGAGGGCCAGGCTGGATCCCTGGTAAGGCATCCCCACCCAGGGCCTGGGGGTCACAGGGCCAGGCTGGATCCCTGGTAAGGCATCCCCCCCCCCCCCCCAGGGCCTGGGGGTCAGAGGGTCAGGCTGGATGCCTGGTAAGGCATCCCCCCCCCCCCAGGGCCTGGGGGTCAGAGGGTCAGGCTGGATGCCTGGTAAGGCATCCCCCCAGGGCCTGGGGGGGGTCACAGGGCCAGGCTGGCCCACTGGTAAGGCATCCCCCCCCCCAGGGCCTGGGGGTCAGAGGGTCAGGCTGGATCCCTGGTAAGGCATCCCCACCCAGGGCCTGGGGGTCACAGGGCCAGGCTGGATCCCTGGTAAGGCATCCCCCCCAGGGCCTGGGGGGGTGCAGCGGGTCCGGAGAAGAGAGGCCGGGTCTGGGGGTGAAGTGGGTTGTGGGGTGGGTGGTGGCAGCGGGTCCGGAGAAGAGAGCCCGAGCCCAGGGGTGGGGCGGAGAGTCCGGGGAAGGGAGCCCCCCAGGGCCTGGGGGTCAGAGGGCCAGGCTGGATCCCTGGTAAGGGAGCCCCCAGGGCCTGGGGGGTCAGAGGGCCAGGCTGGATCCCTGGTAAGGCATCCCCACCCAGGGCCTGGGGGTCAGAGGGTCAGGCTGGATCCCTGGTAAGGCATCCCCCCCAGGGCCTGGGGGGGTCAGAGGGCCAGGCTGGATCCCTGGTAAGGCATCCCCACCCAGGGCCTGGGGGGGTCAGAGGGCCAGGCTGGATCCCTGGTAAGGCATCCCCACCCAGGGCCTGGGGGGGTCAGAGGGCCAGGCTGGATCCCTGGTAAGGCATCCCCACCCAGGGCCTGGGGGTCACAGGGCCAGGCTGGATCCCTGGTAAGGCATCCCCCCCAGGGCCTGGGGGGGTCAGAGGGCCAGGCTGGATCCCTGGTAAGGCATCCCCACCCAGGGCCTGGGGGTCACAGGGCCAGGCTGGATCCCTGGTAAGGCATCCCCCCCCCCCCCCCAGGGCCTGGGGGTCAGAGGGTCAGGCTGGATGCCTGGTAAGGCATCCCCCCCCCCCCAGGGCCTGGGGGTCAGAGGGTCAGGCTGGATGCCTGGTAAGGCATCCCCCCAGGGCCTGGGGGGGGTCACAGGGCCAGGCTGGCCCACTGGTAAGGCATCCCCCCCCCCAGGGCCTGGGGGTCAGAGGGTCAGGCTGGATCCCTGGTAAGGCATCCCCACCCAGGGCCTGGGGGTCACAGGGCCAGGCTGGATCCCTGGTAAGGCATCCCCCCCAGGGCCTGGGGGGGTGCAGCGGGTCCGGAGAAGAGAGGCCGGGTCTGGGGGTGAAGTGGGTTGTGGGGTGGGTGGTGGCAGCGGGTCCGGAGAAGAGAGCCCGAGCCCAGGGGTGGGGCGGAGAGTCCGGGGAAGGGAGCCCCCCAGGGCCTGGGGGTCAGAGGGCCAGGCTGGATCCCTGGTAAGGGAGCCCCCAGGGCCTGGGGGGTCAGAGGGCCAGGCTGGATCCCTGGTAAGGCATCCCCACCCAGGGCCTGGGGGTCAGAGGGTCAGGCTGGATCCCTGGTAAGGCATCCCCCCCAGGGCCTGGGGGGGTCAGAGGGCCAGGCTGGATCCCTGGTAAGGCATCCCCACCCAGGGCCTGGGGGGGTCAGAGGGCCAGGCTGGATCCCTGGTAAGGCATCCCCACCCAGGGCCTGGGGGGGTCAGAGGGCCAGGCTGGATCCCTGGTAAGGCATCCCCACCCAGGGCCTGGGGGTCACAGGGCCAGGCTGGATCCCTGGTAAGGCATCCCCCCCAGGGCCTGGGGGGGTCAGAGGGCCAGGCTGGATCCCTGGTAAGGCATCCCCACCCAGGGCCTGGGGGTCACAGGGCCAGGCTGGATCCCTGGTAAGGCATCCCCCCCCCCCCCCCAGGGCCTGGGGGTCAGAGGGTCAGGCTGGATGCCTGGTAAGGCATCCCCCCCCCCCCAGGGCCTGGGGGTCAGAGGGTCAGGCTGGATGCCTGGTAAGGCATCCCCCCAGGGCCTGGGGGGGGTCACAGGGCCAGGCTGGCCCACTGGTAAGGCATCCCCCCCCCCAGGGCCTGGGGGTCAGAGGGTCAGGCTGGATCCCTGGTAAGGCATCCCCACCCAGGGCCTGGGGGTCACAGGGCCAGGCTGGATCCCTGGTAAGGCATCCCCCCCAGGGCCTGGGGGGGTGCAGCGGGTCCGGAGAAGAGAGGCCGGGTCTGGGGGTGAAGTGGGTTGTGGGGTGGGTGGTGGCAGCGGGTCCGGAGAAGAGAGCCCGAGCCCAGGGGTGGGGCGGAGAGTCCGGGGAAGGGAGCCCCCCAGGGCCTGGGGGTCAGAGGGCCAGGCTGGATCCCTGGTAAGGGAGCCCCCAGGGCCTGGGGGGTCAGAGGGCCAGGCTGGATCCCTGGTAAGGCATCCCCACCCAGGGCCTGGGGGTCAGAGGGTCAGGCTGGATCCCTGGTAAGGCATCCCCCCCAGGGCCTGGGGGGGTCAGAGGGCCAGGCTGGATCCCTGGTAAGGCATCCCCACCCAGGGCCTGGGGGGGTCAGAGGGCCAGGCTGGATCCCTGGTAAGGCATCCCCACCCAGGGCCTGGGGGGGTCAGAGGGCCAGGCTGGATCCCTGGTAAGGCATCCCCACCCAGGGCCTGGGGGTCACAGGGCCAGGCTGGATCCCTGGTAAGGCATCCCCCCCAGGGCCTGGGGGGGTCAGAGGGCCAGGCTGGATCCCTGGTAAGGCATCCCCACCCAGGGCCTGGGGGTCACAGGGCCAGGCTGGATCCCTGGTAAGGCATCCCCCCCCCCCCCCCAGGGCCTGGGGGTCAGAGGGTCAGGCTGGATGCCTGGTAAGGCATCCCCCCCCCCCCAGGGCCTGGGGGTCAGAGGGTCAGGCTGGATGCCTGGTAAGGCATCCCCCCAGGGCCTGGGGGGGGTCACAGGGCCAGGCTGGCCCACTGGTAAGGCATCCCCCCCCCCAGGGCCTGGGGGTCAGAGGGTCAGGCTGGATCCCTGGTAAGGCATCCCCACCCAGGGCCTGGGGGTCACAGGGCCAGGCTGGATCCCTGGTAAGGCATCCCCCCCAGGGCCTGGGGGGGTGCAGCGGGTCCGGAGAAGAGAGGCCGGGTCTGGGGGTGAAGTGGGTTGTGGGGTGGGTGGTGGCAGCGGGTCCGGAGAAGAGAGCCCGAGCCCAGGGGTGGGGCGGAGAGTCCGGGGAAGGGAGCCCCCCAGGGCCTGGGGGTCAGAGGGCCAGGCTGGATCCCTGGTAAGGGAGCCCCCAGGGCCTGGGGGGTCAGAGGGCCAGGCTGGATCCCTGGTAAGGCATCCCCACCCAGGGCCTGGGGGTCAGAGGGTCAGGCTGGATCCCTGGTAAGGCATCCCCCCCAGGGCCTGGGGGGGTCAGAGGGCCAGGCTGGATCCCTGGTAAGGCATCCCCACCCAGGGCCTGGGGGGGTCAGAGGGCCAGGCTGGATCCCTGGTAAGGCATCCCCACCCAGGGCCTGGGGGGGTCAGAGGGCCAGGCTGGATCCCTGGTAAGGCATCCCCACCCAGGGCCTGGGGGTCACAGGGCCAGGCTGGATCCCTGGTAAGGCATCCCCCCCAGGGCCTGGGGGGGTCAGAGGGCCAGGCTGGATCCCTGGTAAGGCATCCCCACCCAGGGCCTGGGGGTCACAGGGCCAGGCTGGATCCCTGGTAAGGCATCCCCCCCCCCCCCCCAGGGCCTGGGGGTCAGAGGGTCAGGCTGGATGCCTGGTAAGGCATCCCCCCCCCCCCAGGGCCTGGGGGTCAGAGGGTCAGGCTGGATGCCTGGTAAGGCATCCCCCCAGGGCCTGGGGGGGGTCACAGGGCCAGGCTGGCCCACTGGTAAGGCATCCCCCCCCCCAGGGCCTGGGGGTCAGAGGGTCAGGCTGGATCCCTGGTAAGGCATCCCCACCCAGGGCCTGGGGGTCACAGGGCCAGGCTGGATCCCTGGTAAGGCATCCCCCCCAGGGCCTGGGGGGGTGCAGCGGGTCCGGAGAAGAGAGGCCGGGTCTGGGGGTGAAGTGGGTTGTGGGGTGGGTGGTGGCAGCGGGTCCGGAGAAGAGAGCCCGAGCCCAGGGGTGGGGCGGAGAGTCCGGGGAAGGGAGCCCCCCAGGGCCTGGGGGTCAGAGGGCCAGGCTGGATCCCTGGTAAGGGAGCCCCCAGGGCCTGGGGGGTCAGAGGGCCAGGCTGGATCCCTGGTAAGGCATCCCCACCCAGGGCCTGGGGGTCAGAGGGTCAGGCTGGATCCCTGGTAAGGCATCCCCCCCAGGGCCTGGGGGGGTCAGAGGGCCAGGCTGGATCCCTGGTAAGGCATCCCCACCCAGGGCCTGGGGGGGTCAGAGGGCCAGGCTGGATCCCTGTAAGGCATCCCCACCCAGGGCCTGGGGGGGTCAGAGGGCCAGGCTGGATCCCTGGTAAGGCATCCCCACCCAGGGCCTGGGGGTCACAGGGCCAGGCTGGATCCCTGGTAAGGCATCCCCCCCAGGGCCTGGGGGGGTCAGAGGGCCAGGCTGGATCCCTGGTAAGGCATCCCCACCCAGGGCCTGGGGGTCACAGGGCCAGGCTGGATCCCTGGTAAGGCATCCCCCCCCCCCCCCCAGGGCCTGGGGGTCAGAGGGTCAGGCTGGATGCCTGGTAAGGCATCCCCCCCCCCCCAGGGCCTGGGGGTCAGAGGGTCAGGCTGGATGCCTGGTAAGGCATCCCCCCAGGGCCTGGGGGGGGTCACAGGGCCAGGCTGGCCCACTGGTAAGGCATCCCCCCCCCCAGGGCCTGGGGGTCAGAGGGTCAGGCTGGATCCCTGGTAAGGCATCCCCACCCAGGGCCTGGGGGTCACAGGGCCAGGCTGGATCCCTGGTAAGGCATCCCCCCCAGGGCCTGGGGGGGTGCAGCGGGTCCGGAGAAGAGAGGCCGGGTCTGGGGGTGAAGTGGGTTGTGGGGTGGGTGGTGGCAGCGGGTCCGGAGAAGAGAGCCCGAGCCCAGGGGTGGGGCGGAGAGTCCGGGGAAGGGAGCCCCCCAGGGCCTGGGGGTCAGAGGGCCAGGCTGGATCCCTGGTAAGGGAGCCCCCAGGGCCTGGGGGGTCAGAGGGCCAGGCTGGATCCCTGGTAAGGCATCCCCACCCAGGGCCTGGGGGTCAGAGGGTCAGGCTGGATCCCTGGTAAGGCATCCCCCCCAGGGCCTGGGGGGGTCAGAGGGCCAGGCTGGATCCCTGGTAAGGCATCCCCACCCAGGGCCTGGGGGGGTCAGAGGGCCAGGCTGGATCCCTGGTAAGGCATCCCCACCCAGGGCCTGGGGGGGTCAGAGGGCCAGGCTGGATCCCTGGTAAGGCATCCCCACCCAGGGCCTGGGGGTCACAGGGCCAGGCTGGATCCCTGGTAAGGCATCCCCCCCAGGGCCTGGGGGGGTCAGAGGGCCAGGCTGGATCCCTGGTAAGGCATCCCCACCCAGGGCCTGGGGGTCACAGGGCCAGGCTGGATCCCTGGTAAGGCATCCCCCCCCCCCCCCCAGGGCCTGGGGGTCAGAGGGTCAGGCTGGATGCCTGGTAAGGCATCCCCCCCCCCCCAGGGCCTGGGGGTCAGAGGGTCAGGCTGGATGCCTGGTAAGGCATCCCCCCAGGGCCTGGGGGGGGTCACAGGGCCAGGCTGGCCCACTGGTAAGGCATCCCCCCCCCCAGGGCCTGGGGGTCAGAGGGTCAGGCTGGATCCCTGGTAAGGCATCCCCACCCAGGGCCTGGGGGTCACAGGGCCAGGCTGGATCCCTGGTAAGGCATCCCCCCCAGGGCCTGGGGGGGTGCAGCGGGTCCGGAGAAGAGAGGCCGGGTCTGGGGGTGAAGTGGGTTGTGGGGTGGGTGGTGGCAGCGGGTCCGGAGAAGAGAGCCCGAGCCCAGGGGTGGGGCGGAGAGTCCGGGGAAGGGAGCCCCCCAGGGCCTGGGGGTCAGAGGGCCAGGCTGGATCCCTGGTAAGGGAGCCCCCAGGGCCTGGGGGGTCAGAGGGCCAGGCTGGATCCCTGGTAAGGCATCCCCACCCAGGGCCTGGGGGTCAGAGGGTCAGGCTGGATCCCTGGTAAGGCATCCCCCCCAGGGCCTGGGGGGGTCAGAGGGCCAGGCTGGATCCCTGGTAAGGCATCCCCACCCAGGGCCTGGGGGGGTCAGAGGGCCAGGCTGGATCCCTGGTAAGGCATCCCCACCCAGGGCCTGGGGGGGTCAGAGGGCCAGGCTGGATCCCTGGTAAGGCATCCCCACCCAGGGCCTGGGGGTCACAGGGCCAGGCTGGATCCCTGGTAAGGCATCCCCCCCAGGGCCTGGGGGGGTCAGAGGGCCAGGCTGGATCCCTGGTAAGGCATCCCCACCCAGGGCCTGGGGGTCACAGGGCCAGGCTGGATCCCTGGTAAGGCATCCCCCCCCCCCCCCCAGGGCCTGGGGGTCAGAGGGTCAGGCTGGATGCCTGGTAAGGCATCCCCCCCCCCCCAGGGCCTGGGGGTCAGAGGGTCAGGCTGGATGCCTGGTAAGGCATCCCCCCAGGGCCTGGGGGGGGTCACAGGGCCAGGCTGGCCCACTGGTAAGGCATCCCCCCCCCCAGGGCCTGGGGGTCAGAGGGTCAGGCTGGATCCCTGGTAAGGCATCCCCACCCAGGGCCTGGGGGTCACAGGGCCAGGCTGGATCCCTGGTAAGGCATCCCCCCCAGGGCCTGGGGGGGTGCAGCGGGTCCGGAGAAGAGAGGCCGGGTCTGGGGGTGAAGTGGGTTGTGGGGTGGGTGGTGGCAGCGGGTCCGGAGAAGAGAGCCCGAGCCCAGGGGTGGGGCGGAGAGTCCGGGGAAGGGAGCCCCCCAGGGCCTGGGGGTCAGAGGGCCAGGCTGGATCCCTGGTAAGGGAGCCCCCAGGGCCTGGGGGGTCAGAGGGCCAGGCTGGATCCCTGGTAAGGCATCCCCACCCAGGGCCTGGGGGTCAGAGGGTCAGGCTGGATCCCTGGTAAGGCATCCCCCCCAGGGCCTGGGGGGGTCAGAGGGCCAGGCTGGATCCCTGGTAAGGCATCCCCACCCAGGGCCTGGGGGGGTCAGAGGGCCAGGCTGGATCCCTGGTAAGGCATCCCCACCCAGGGCCTGGGGGGGTCAGAGGGCCAGGCTGGATCCCTGGTAAGGCATCCCCACCCAGGGCCTGGGGGTCACAGGGCCAGGCTGGATCCCTGGTAAGGCATCCCCCCCAGGGCCTGGGGGGGTCAGAGGGCCAGGCTGGATCCCTGGTAAGGCATCCCCACCCAGGGCCTGGGGGTCACAGGGCCAGGCTGGATCCCTGGTAAGGCATCCCCCCCCCCCCCCCAGGGCCTGGGGGTCAGAGGGTCAGGCTGGATGCCTGGTAAGGCATCCCCCCCCCCCCAGGGCCTGGGGGTCAGAGGGTCAGGCTGGATGCCTGGTAAGGCATCCCCCCAGGGCCTGGGGGGGGTCACAGGGCCAGGCTGGCCCACTGGTAAGGCATCCCCCCCCCCAGGGCCTGGGGGTCAGAGGGTCAGGCTGGATCCCTGGTAAGGCATCCCCACCCAGGGCCTGGGGGTCACAGGGCCAGGCTGGATCCCTGGTAAGGCATCCCCCCCAGGGCCTGGGGGGGTGCAGCGGGTCCGGAGAAGAGAGGCCGGGTCTGGGGGTGAAGTGGGTTGTGGGGTGGGTGGTGGCAGCGGGTCCGGAGAAGAGAGCCCGAGCCCAGGGGTGGGGCGGAGAGTCCGGGGAAGGGAGCCCCCCAGGGCCTGGGGGTCAGAGGGCCAGGCTGGATCCCTGGTAAGGGAGCCCCCAGGGCCTGGGGGGTCAGAGGGCCAGGCTGGATCCCTGGTAAGGCATCCCCACCCAGGGCCTGGGGGTCAGAGGGTCAGGCTGGATCCCTGGTAAGGCATCCCCCCCAGGGCCTGGGGGGGTCAGAGGGCCAGGCTGGATCCCTGGTAAGGCATCCCCACCCAGGGCCTGGGGGGGTCAGAGGGCCAGGCTGGATCCCTGGTAAGGCATCCCCACCCAGGGCCTGGGGGGGTCAGAGGGCCAGGCTGGATCCCTGGTAAGGCATCCCCACCCAGGGCCTGGGGGTCACAGGGCCAGGCTGGATCCCTGGTAAGGCATCCCCCCCAGGGCCTGGGGGGGTCAGAGGGCCAGGCTGGATCCCTGGTAAGGCATCCCCACCCAGGGCCTGGGGGTCACAGGGCCAGGCTGGATCCCTGGTAAGGCATCCCCCCCCCCCCCCCAGGGCCTGGGGGTCAGAGGGTCAGGCTGGATGCCTGGTAAGGCATCCCCCCCCCCCCAGGGCCTGGGGGTCAGAGGGTCAGGCTGGATGCCTGGTAAGGCATCCCCCCAGGGCCTGGGGGGGGTCACAGGGCCAGGCTGGCCCACTGGTAAGGCATCCCCCCCCCCAGGGCCTGGGGGTCAGAGGGTCAGGCTGGATCCCTGGTAAGGCATCCCCACCCAGGGCCTGGGGGTCACAGGGCCAGGCTGGATCCCTGGTAAGGCATCCCCCCCAGGGCCTGGGGGGGTGCAGCGGGTCCGGAGAAGAGAGGCCGGGTCTGGGGGTGAAGTGGGTTGTGGGGTGGGTGGTGGCAGCGGGTCCGGAGAAGAGAGCCCGAGCCCAGGGGTGGGGCGGAGAGTCCGGGGAAGGGAGCCCCCCAGGGCCTGGGGGTCAGAGGGCCAGGCTGGATCCCTGGTAAGGGAGCCCCCAGGGCCTGGGGGGTCAGAGGGCCAGGCTGGATCCCTGGTAAGGCATCCCCACCCAGGGCCTGGGGGTCAGAGGGTCAGGCTGGATCCCTGGTAAGGCATCCCCCCCAGGGCCTGGGGGGGTCAGAGGGCCAGGCTGGATCCCTGGTAAGGCATCCCCACCCAGGGCCTGGGGGGGTCAGAGGGCCAGGCTGGATCCCTGGTAAGGCATCCCCACCCAGGGCCTGGGGGGGTCAGAGGGCCAGGCTGGATCCCTGGTAAGGCATCCCCACCCAGGGCCTGGGGGTCACAGGGCCAGGCTGGATCCCTGGTAAGGCATCCCCCCCAGGGCCTGGGGGGGTCAGAGGGCCAGGCTGGATCCCTGGTAAGGCATCCCCACCCAGGGCCTGGGGGTCACAGGGCCAGGCTGGATCCCTGGTAAGGCATCCCCCCCCCCCCCCCAGGGCCTGGGGGTCAGAGGGTCAGGCTGGATGCCTGGTAAGGCATCCCCCCCCCCCCAGGGCCTGGGGGTCAGAGGGTCAGGCTGGATGCCTGGTAAGGCATCCCCCCAGGGCCTGGGGGGGGTCACAGGGCCAGGCTGGCCCACTGGTAAGGCATCCCCCCCCCCAGGGCCTGGGGGTCAGAGGGTCAGGCTGGATCCCTGGTAAGGCATCCCCACCCAGGGCCTGGGGGTCACAGGGCCAGGCTGGATCCCTGGTAAGGCATCCCCCCCAGGGCCTGGGGGGGTGCAGCGGGTCCGGAGAAGAGAGGCCGGGTCTGGGGGTGAAGTGGGTTGTGGGGTGGGTGGTGGCAGCGGGTCCGGAGAAGAGAGCCCGAGCCCAGGGGTGGGGCGGAGAGTCCGGGGAAGGGAGCCCCCCAGGGCCTGGGGGTCAGAGGGCCAGGCTGGATCCCTGGTAAGGGAGCCCCCAGGGCCTGGGGGGTCAGAGGGCCAGGCTGGATCCCTGGTAAGGCATCCCCACCCAGGGCCTGGGGGTCAGAGGGTCAGGCTGGATCCCTGGTAAGGCATCCCCCCCAGGGCCTGGGGGGGTCAGAGGGCCAGGCTGGATCCCTGGTAAGGCATCCCCACCCAGGGCCTGGGGGGGTCAGAGGGCCAGGCTGGATCCCTGGTAAGGCATCCCCACCCAGGGCCTGGGGGGGTCAGAGGGCCAGGCTGGATCCCTGGTAAGGCATCCCCACCCAGGGCCTGGGGGTCACAGGGCCAGGCTGGATCCCTGGTAAGGCATCCCCCCCAGGGCCTGGGGGGGTCAGAGGGCCAGGCTGGATCCCTGGTAAGGCATCCCCACCCAGGGCCTGGGGGTCACAGGGCCAGGCTGGATCCCTGGTAAGGCATCCCCCCCCCCCCCCCAGGGCCTGGGGGTCAGAGGGTCAGGCTGGATGCCTGGTAAGGCATCCCCCCCCCCCCAGGGCCTGGGGGTCAGAGGGTCAGGCTGGATGCCTGGTAAGGCATCCCCCCAGGGCCTGGGGGGGGTCACAGGGCCAGGCTGGCCCACTGGTAAGGCATCCCCCCCCCCAGGGCCTGGGGGTCAGAGGGTCAGGCTGGATCCCTGGTAAGGCATCCCCACCCAGGGCCTGGGGGTCACAGGGCCAGGCTGGATCCCTGGTAAGGCATCCCCCCCAGGGCCTGGGGGGGTGCAGCGGGTCCGGAGAAGAGAGGCCGGGTCTGGGGGTGAAGTGGGTTGTGGGGTGGGTGGTGGCAGCGGGTCCGGAGAAGAGAGCCCGAGCCCAGGGGTGGGGCGGAGAGTCCGGGGAAGGGAGCCCCCCAGGGCCTGGGGGTCAGAGGGCCAGGCTGGATCCCTGGTAAGGGAGCCCCCAGGGCCTGGGGGGTCAGAGGGCCAGGCTGGATCCCTGGTAAGGCATCCCCACCCAGGGCCTGGGGGTCAGAGGGTCAGGCTGGATCCCTGGTAAGGCATCCCCCCCAGGGCCTGGGGGGGTCAGAGGGCCAGGCTGGATCCCTGGTAAGGCATCCCCACCCAGGGCCTGGGGGGGTCAGAGGGCCAGGCTGGATCCCTGGTAAGGCATCCCCACCCAGGGCCTGGGGGGGTCAGAGGGCCAGGCTGGATCCCTGGTAAGGCATCCCCACCCAGGGCCTGGGGGTCACAGGGCCAGGCTGGATCCCTGGTAAGGCATCCCCCCCAGGGCCTGGGGGGGTCAGAGGGCCAGGCTGGATCCCTGGTAAGGCATCCCCACCCAGGGCCTGGGGGTCACAGGGCCAGGCTGGATCCCTGGTAAGGCATCCCCCCCCCCCCCCCAGGGCCTGGGGGTCAGAGGGTCAGGCTGGATGCCTGGTAAGGCATCCCCCCCCCCCCAGGGCCTGGGGGTCAGAGGGTCAGGCTGGATGCCTGGTAAGGCATCCCCCCAGGGCCTGGGGGGGGTCACAGGGCCAGGCTGGCCCACTGGTAAGGCATCCCCCCCCCCAGGGCCTGGGGGTCAGAGGGTCAGGCTGGATCCCTGGTAAGGCATCCCCACCCAGGGCCTGGGGGTCACAGGGCCAGGCTGGATCCCTGGTAAGGCATCCCCCCCAGGGCCTGGGGGGGTGCAGCGGGTCCGGAGAAGAGAGGCCGGGTCTGGGGGTGAAGTGGGTTGTGGGGTGGGTGGTGGCAGCGGGTCCGGAGAAGAGAGCCCGAGCCCAGGGGTGGGGCGGAGAGTCCGGGGAAGGGAGCCCCCCAGGGCCTGGGGGTCAGAGGGCCAGGCTGGATCCCTGGTAAGGGAGCCCCCAGGGCCTGGGGGGTCAGAGGGCCAGGCTGGATCCCTGGTAAGGCATCCCCACCCAGGGCCTGGGGGTCAGAGGGTCAGGCTGGATCCCTGGTAAGGCATCCCCCCCAGGGCCTGGGGGGGTCAGAGGGCCAGGCTGGATCCCTGGTAAGGCATCCCCACCCAGGGCCTGGGGGGGTCAGAGGGCCAGGCTGGATCCCTGGTAAGGCATCCCCACCCAGGGCCTGGGGGGGTCAGAGGGCCAGGCTGGATCCCTGGTAAGGCATCCCCACCCAGGGCCTGGGGGTCACAGGGCCAGGCTGGATCCCTGGTAAGGCATCCCCCCCAGGGCCTGGGGGGGTCAGAGGGCCAGGCTGGATCCCTGGTAAGGCATCCCCACCCAGGGCCTGGGGGTCACAGGGCCAGGCTGGATCCCTGGTAAGGCATCCCCCCCCCCCCCCCAGGGCCTGGGGGTCAGAGGGTCAGGCTGGATGCCTGGTAAGGCATCCCCCCCCCCCCAGGGCCTGGGGGTCAGAGGGTCAGGCTGGATGCCTGGTAAGGCATCCCCCCAGGGCCTGGGGGGGGTCACAGGGCCAGGCTGGCCCACTGGTAAGGCATCCCCCCCCCCAGGGCCTGGGGGTCAGAGGGTCAGGCTGGATCCCTGGTAAGGCATCCCCACCCAGGGCCTGGGGGTCACAGGGCCAGGCTGGATCCCTGGTAAGGCATCCCCCCCAGGGCCTGGGGGGGTGCAGCGGGTCCGGAGAAGAGAGGCCGGGTCTGGGGGTGAAGTGGGTTGTGGGGTGGGTGGTGGCAGCGGGTCCGGAGAAGAGAGCCCGAGCCCAGGGGTGGGGCGGAGAGTCCGGGGAAGGGAGCCCCCCAGGGCCTGGGGGTCAGAGGGCCAGGCTGGATCCCTGGTAAGGGAGCCCCCAGGGCCTGGGGGGTCAGAGGGCCAGGCTGGATCCCTGGTAAGGCATCCCCACCCAGGGCCTGGGGGTCAGAGGGTCAGGCTGGATCCCTGGTAAGGCATCCCCCCCAGGGCCTGGGGGGGTCAGAGGGCCAGGCTGGATCCCTGGTAAGGCATCCCCACCCAGGGCCTGGGGGGGTCAGAGGGCCAGGCTGGATCCCTGGTAAGGCATCCCCACCCAGGGCCTGGGGGGGTCAGAGGGCCAGGCTGGATCCCTGGTAAGGCATCCCCACCCAGGGCCTGGGGGTCACAGGGCCAGGCTGGATCCCTGGTAAGGCATCCCCCCCAGGGCCTGGGGGGGTCAGAGGGCCAGGCTGGATCCCTGGTAAGGCATCCCCACCCAGGGCCTGGGGGTCACAGGGCCAGGCTGGATCCCTGGTAAGGCATCCCCCCCCCCCCCCCAGGGCCTGGGGGTCAGAGGGTCAGGCTGGATGCCTGGTAAGGCATCCCCCCCCCCCCAGGGCCTGGGGGTCAGAGGGTCAGGCTGGATGCCTGGTAAGGCATCCCCCCAGGGCCTGGGGGGGGTCACAGGGCCAGGCTGGCCCACTGGTAAGGCATCCCCCCCCCCAGGGCCTGGGGGTCAGAGGGTCAGGCTGGATCCCTGGTAAGGCATCCCCACCCAGGGCCTGGGGGTCACAGGGCCAGGCTGGATCCCTGGTAAGGCATCCCCCCCAGGGCCTGGGGGGGTGCAGCGGGTCCGGAGAAGAGAGGCCGGGTCTGGGGGTGAAGTGGGTTGTGGGGTGGGTGGTGGCAGCGGGTCCGGAGAAGAGAGCCCGAGCCCAGGGGTGGGGCGGAGAGTCCGGGGAAGGGAGCCCCCCAGGGCCTGGGGGTCAGAGGGCCAGGCTGGATCCCTGGTAAGGGAGCCCCCAGGGCCTGGGGGGTCAGAGGGCCAGGCTGGATCCCTGGTAAGGCATCCCCACCCAGGGCCTGGGGGTCAGAGGGTCAGGCTGGATCCCTGGTAAGGCATCCCCCCCAGGGCCTGGGGGGGTCAGAGGGCCAGGCTGGATCCCTGGTAAGGCATCCCCACCCAGGGCCTGGGGGGGTCAGAGGGCCAGGCTGGATCCCTGGTAAGGCATCCCCACCCAGGGCCTGGGGGGGTCAGAGGGCCAGGCTGGATCCCTGGTAAGGCATCCCCACCCAGGGCCTGGGGGTCACAGGGCCAGGCTGGATCCCTGGTAAGGCATCCCCCCCAGGGCCTGGGGGGGTCAGAGGGCCAGGCTGGATCCCTGGTAAGGCATCCCCACCCAGGGCCTGGGGGTCACAGGGCCAGGCTGGATCCCTGGTAAGGCATCCCCCCCCCCCCCCCAGGGCCTGGGGGTCAGAGGGTCAGGCTGGATGCCTGGTAAGGCATCCCCCCCCCCCCAGGGCCTGGGGGTCAGAGGGTCAGGCTGGATGCCTGGTAAGGCATCCCCCCAGGGCCTGGGGGGGGTCACAGGGCCAGGCTGGCCCACTGGTAAGGCATCCCCCCCCCCAGGGCCTGGGGGTCAGAGGGTCAGGCTGGATCCCTGGTAAGGCATCCCCACCCAGGGCCTGGGGGTCACAGGGCCAGGCTGGATCCCTGGTAAGGCATCCCCCCCAGGGCCTGGGGGGGTCAGAGGGCCAGGCTGGATCCCTGGTAAGGCATCCCCCCCAGGGCCTGGGGGGTCAGAGGGCCAGGCTGGATCCCTGGTAAGGCATCCCCACCCAGGGCCTGGGGGTCACAGGGCCAGGCTGGATCCCTGGTAAGGCATCCCCACCCAGGGCCTGGGGGTCACAGGGCCAGGCTGGATCCCTGGTAAGGCATCCCCCCCCCCCCAGGGCCTGGGGGTCAGAGGGTCAGGCTGGATGCCTGGTAAGGCATCCCCCCCCAGGGCCTGGGGGTCAGAGGGTCAGGCTGGATGCCTGGTAAGGCATCCCCCCAGGGCCTGGGGGGTCACAGGGCCAGGCTGGATCCCTGGTAAGGCATCCCCCCCCCCCCCCCAGGGCCTGGGGGTCAGAGGGTCAGGCTGGATCCCTGGTAAGGCATCCCCCCAGGGCCTGGGGTTCACAGGGCCAGGCTGGGTCCCTGGTAAGGGAGGCCCCTAGGCCCCGGTCAGAGGGCCAGGCCGGACCTCCGGGGGGCCCTGTGAACACGGTAGGAAACGCCCCGTCCGTCCGTGCGGGTCAGAGGGCCAGGCCGTAAAACCGGGCCCGCGGCCCTTCCCCGCGCCCCCCCACCCCTCGGGAAGGTCAGCGCCGGAACGCCGTAGGAAACTCCCCGTCCGTTTTGAAGAACCACTTTTCTCACGTCACGAACGGAGGGAAGGGTGGCCGCGCCGGCCCCCGTAGGCGCGTCGGGCGGCAGAACACGGTAGGAAACGGCCCGTCCGTTTCCAGGGAACGGGCTCACGAAGCGGTTACGGGTCCCCGCCGGGCTTCCGGGTTACGGAGATGC
>NW_028146644.1:137500-162500 GCF_056507025.1 Lutjanus erythropterus
TCCCTGGTAAGGCATCCCCACCCAGGGCCTGGGGGGGTCAGAGGGCCAGGCTGGATCCCTGGTAAGGCATCCCCACCCAGGGCCTGGGGGTCACAGGGCCAGGCTGGATCCCTGGTAAGGCATCCCCCCCAGGGCCTGGGGGGGTCAGAGGGCCAGGCTGGATCCCTGGTAAGGCATCCCCACCCAGGGCCTGGGGGTCACAGGGCCAGGCTGGATCCCTGGTAAGGCATCCCCCCCCCCCCCCCAGGGCCTGGGGGTCAGAGGGTCAGGCTGGATGCCTGGTAAGGCATCCCCCCCCCCCCAGGGCCTGGGGGTCAGAGGGTCAGGCTGGATGCCTGGTAAGGCATCCCCCCAGGGCCTGGGGGGGGTCACAGGGCCAGGCTGGCCCACTGGTAAGGCATCCCCCCCCCCAGGGCCTGGGGGTCAGAGGGTCAGGCTGGATCCCTGGTAAGGCATCCCCACCCAGGGCCTGGGGGTCACAGGGCCAGGCTGGATCCCTGGTAAGGCATCCCCCCCAGGGCCTGGGGGGGTGCAGCGGGTCCGGAGAAGAGAGGCCGGGTCTGGGGGTGAAGTGGGTTGTGGGGTGGGTGGTGGCAGCGGGTCCGGAGAAGAGAGCCCGAGCCCAGGGGTGGGGCGGAGAGTCCGGGGAAGGGAGCCCCCCAGGGCCTGGGGGTCAGAGGGCCAGGCTGGATCCCTGGTAAGGGAGCCCCCAGGGCCTGGGGGGTCAGAGGGCCAGGCTGGATCCCTGGTAAGGCATCCCCACCCAGGGCCTGGGGGTCAGAGGGTCAGGCTGGATCCCTGGTAAGGCATCCCCCCCAGGGCCTGGGGGGGTCAGAGGGCCAGGCTGGATCCCTGGTAAGGCATCCCCACCCAGGGCCTGGGGGGGTCAGAGGGCCAGGCTGGATCCCTGGTAAGGCATCCCCACCCAGGGCCTGGGGGGGTCAGAGGGCCAGGCTGGATCCCTGGTAAGGCATCCCCACCCAGGGCCTGGGGGTCACAGGGCCAGGCTGGATCCCTGGTAAGGCATCCCCCCCAGGGCCTGGGGGGGTCAGAGGGCCAGGCTGGATCCCTGGTAAGGCATCCCCACCCAGGGCCTGGGGGTCACAGGGCCAGGCTGGATCCCTGGTAAGGCATCCCCCCCCCCCCCCCAGGGCCTGGGGGTCAGAGGGTCAGGCTGGATGCCTGGTAAGGCATCCCCCCCCCCCCAGGGCCTGGGGGTCAGAGGGTCAGGCTGGATGCCTGGTAAGGCATCCCCCCAGGGCCTGGGGGGGGTCACAGGGCCAGGCTGGCCCACTGGTAAGGCATCCCCCCCCCCAGGGCCTGGGGGTCAGAGGGTCAGGCTGGATCCCTGGTAAGGCATCCCCACCCAGGGCCTGGGGGTCACAGGGCCAGGCTGGATCCCTGGTAAGGCATCCCCCCCAGGGCCTGGGGGGGTGCAGCGGGTCCGGAGAAGAGAGGCCGGGTCTGGGGGTGAAGTGGGTTGTGGGGTGGGTGGTGGCAGCGGGTCCGGAGAAGAGAGCCCGAGCCCAGGGGTGGGGCGGAGAGTCCGGGGAAGGGAGCCCCCCAGGGCCTGGGGGTCAGAGGGCCAGGCTGGATCCCTGGTAAGGGAGCCCCCAGGGCCTGGGGGGTCAGAGGGCCAGGCTGGATCCCTGGTAAGGCATCCCCACCCAGGGCCTGGGGGTCAGAGGGTCAGGCTGGATCCCTGGTAAGGCATCCCCCCCAGGGCCTGGGGGGGTCAGAGGGCCAGGCTGGATCCCTGGTAAGGCATCCCCACCCAGGGCCTGGGGGGGTCAGAGGGCCAGGCTGGATCCCTGGTAAGGCATCCCCACCCAGGGCCTGGGGGGGTCAGAGGGCCAGGCTGGATCCCTGGTAAGGCATCCCCACCCAGGGCCTGGGGGTCACAGGGCCAGGCTGGATCCCTGGTAAGGCATCCCCCCCAGGGCCTGGGGGGGTCAGAGGGCCAGGCTGGATCCCTGGTAAGGCATCCCCACCCAGGGCCTGGGGGTCACAGGGCCAGGCTGGATCCCTGGTAAGGCATCCCCCCCCCCCCCCCAGGGCCTGGGGGTCAGAGGGTCAGGCTGGATGCCTGGTAAGGCATCCCCCCCCCCCCAGGGCCTGGGGGTCAGAGGGTCAGGCTGGATGCCTGGTAAGGCATCCCCCCAGGGCCTGGGGGGGGTCACAGGGCCAGGCTGGCCCACTGGTAAGGCATCCCCCCCCCCAGGGCCTGGGGGTCAGAGGGTCAGGCTGGATCCCTGGTAAGGCATCCCCACCCAGGGCCTGGGGGTCACAGGGCCAGGCTGGATCCCTGGTAAGGCATCCCCCCCAGGGCCTGGGGGGGTGCAGCGGGTCCGGAGAAGAGAGGCCGGGTCTGGGGGTGAAGTGGGTTGTGGGGTGGGTGGTGGCAGCGGGTCCGGAGAAGAGAGCCCGAGCCCAGGGGTGGGGCGGAGAGTCCGGGGAAGGGAGCCCCCCAGGGCCTGGGGGTCAGAGGGCCAGGCTGGATCCCTGGTAAGGGAGCCCCCAGGGCCTGGGGGGTCAGAGGGCCAGGCTGGATCCCTGGTAAGGCATCCCCACCCAGGGCCTGGGGGTCAGAGGGTCAGGCTGGATCCCTGGTAAGGCATCCCCCCCAGGGCCTGGGGGGGTCAGAGGGCCAGGCTGGATCCCTGGTAAGGCATCCCCACCCAGGGCCTGGGGGGGTCAGAGGGCCAGGCTGGATCCCTGGTAAGGCATCCCCACCCAGGGCCTGGGGGGGTCAGAGGGCCAGGCTGGATCCCTGGTAAGGCATCCCCACCCAGGGCCTGGGGGTCACAGGGCCAGGCTGGATCCCTGGTAAGGCATCCCCCCCAGGGCCTGGGGGGGTCAGAGGGCCAGGCTGGATCCCTGGTAAGGCATCCCCACCCAGGGCCTGGGGGTCACAGGGCCAGGCTGGATCCCTGGTAAGGCATCCCCCCCCCCCCCCCAGGGCCTGGGGGTCAGAGGGTCAGGCTGGATGCCTGGTAAGGCATCCCCCCCCCCCCAGGGCCTGGGGGTCAGAGGGTCAGGCTGGATGCCTGGTAAGGCATCCCCCCAGGGCCTGGGGGGGGTCACAGGGCCAGGCTGGCCCACTGGTAAGGCATCCCCCCCCCCAGGGCCTGGGGGTCAGAGGGTCAGGCTGGATCCCTGGTAAGGCATCCCCACCCAGGGCCTGGGGGTCACAGGGCCAGGCTGGATCCCTGGTAAGGCATCCCCCCCAGGGCCTGGGGGGGTGCAGCGGGTCCGGAGAAGAGAGGCCGGGTCTGGGGGTGAAGTGGGTTGTGGGGTGGGTGGTGGCAGCGGGTCCGGAGAAGAGAGCCCGAGCCCAGGGGTGGGGCGGAGAGTCCGGGGAAGGGAGCCCCCCAGGGCCTGGGGGTCAGAGGGCCAGGCTGGATCCCTGGTAAGGGAGCCCCCAGGGCCTGGGGGGTCAGAGGGCCAGGCTGGATCCCTGGTAAGGCATCCCCACCCAGGGCCTGGGGGTCAGAGGGTCAGGCTGGATCCCTGGTAAGGCATCCCCCCCAGGGCCTGGGGGGGTCAGAGGGCCAGGCTGGATCCCTGGTAAGGCATCCCCACCCAGGGCCTGGGGGGGTCAGAGGGCCAGGCTGGATCCCTGGTAAGGCATCCCCACCCAGGGCCTGGGGGGGTCAGAGGGCCAGGCTGGATCCCTGGTAAGGCATCCCCACCCAGGGCCTGGGGGTCACAGGGCCAGGCTGGATCCCTGGTAAGGCATCCCCCCCAGGGCCTGGGGGGGTCAGAGGGCCAGGCTGGATCCCTGGTAAGGCATCCCCACCCAGGGCCTGGGGGTCACAGGGCCAGGCTGGATCCCTGGTAAGGCATCCCCCCCCCCCCCCCAGGGCCTGGGGGTCAGAGGGTCAGGCTGGATGCCTGGTAAGGCATCCCCCCCCCCCCAGGGCCTGGGGGTCAGAGGGTCAGGCTGGATGCCTGGTAAGGCATCCCCCCAGGGCCTGGGGGGGGTCACAGGGCCAGGCTGGCCCACTGGTAAGGCATCCCCCCCCCCAGGGCCTGGGGGTCAGAGGGTCAGGCTGGATCCCTGGTAAGGCATCCCCACCCAGGGCCTGGGGGTCACAGGGCCAGGCTGGATCCCTGGTAAGGCATCCCCCCCAGGGCCTGGGGGGGTGCAGCGGGTCCGGAGAAGAGAGGCCGGGTCTGGGGGTGAAGTGGGTTGTGGGGTGGGTGGTGGCAGCGGGTCCGGAGAAGAGAGCCCGAGCCCAGGGGTGGGGCGGAGAGTCCGGGGAAGGGAGCCCCCCAGGGCCTGGGGGTCAGAGGGCCAGGCTGGATCCCTGGTAAGGGAGCCCCCAGGGCCTGGGGGGTCAGAGGGCCAGGCTGGATCCCTGGTAAGGCATCCCCACCCAGGGCCTGGGGGTCAGAGGGTCAGGCTGGATCCCTGGTAAGGCATCCCCCCCAGGGCCTGGGGGGGTCAGAGGGCCAGGCTGGATCCCTGGTAAGGCATCCCCACCCAGGGCCTGGGGGGGTCAGAGGGCCAGGCTGGATCCCTGGTAAGGCATCCCCACCCAGGGCCTGGGGGGGTCAGAGGGCCAGGCTGGATCCCTGGTAAGGCATCCCCACCCAGGGCCTGGGGGTCACAGGGCCAGGCTGGATCCCTGGTAAGGCATCCCCCCCAGGGCCTGGGGGGGTCAGAGGGCCAGGCTGGATCCCTGGTAAGGCATCCCCACCCAGGGCCTGGGGGTCACAGGGCCAGGCTGGATCCCTGGTAAGGCATCCCCCCCCCCCCCCCAGGGCCTGGGGGTCAGAGGGTCAGGCTGGATGCCTGGTAAGGCATCCCCCCCCCCCCAGGGCCTGGGGGTCAGAGGGTCAGGCTGGATGCCTGGTAAGGCATCCCCCCAGGGCCTGGGGGGGGTCACAGGGCCAGGCTGGCCCACTGGTAAGGCATCCCCCCCCCCAGGGCCTGGGGGTCAGAGGGTCAGGCTGGATCCCTGGTAAGGCATCCCCACCCAGGGCCTGGGGGTCACAGGGCCAGGCTGGATCCCTGGTAAGGCATCCCCCCCAGGGCCTGGGGGGGTGCAGCGGGTCCGGAGAAGAGAGGCCGGGTCTGGGGGTGAAGTGGGTTGTGGGGTGGGTGGTGGCAGCGGGTCCGGAGAAGAGAGCCCGAGCCCAGGGGTGGGGCGGAGAGTCCGGGGAAGGGAGCCCCCCAGGGCCTGGGGGTCAGAGGGCCAGGCTGGATCCCTGGTAAGGGAGCCCCCAGGGCCTGGGGGGTCAGAGGGCCAGGCTGGATCCCTGGTAAGGCATCCCCACCCAGGGCCTGGGGGTCAGAGGGTCAGGCTGGATCCCTGGTAAGGCATCCCCCCCAGGGCCTGGGGGGGTCAGAGGGCCAGGCTGGATCCCTGGTAAGGCATCCCCACCCAGGGCCTGGGGGGGTCAGAGGGCCAGGCTGGATCCCTGGTAAGGCATCCCCACCCAGGGCCTGGGGGGGTCAGAGGGCCAGGCTGGATCCCTGGTAAGGCATCCCCACCCAGGGCCTGGGGGTCACAGGGCCAGGCTGGATCCCTGGTAAGGCATCCCCCCCAGGGCCTGGGGGGGTCAGAGGGCCAGGCTGGATCCCTGGTAAGGCATCCCCACCCAGGGCCTGGGGGTCACAGGGCCAGGCTTGGATCCCTGGTAAGGCATCCCCCCCCCCCCCCCAGGGCCTGGGGGTCAGAGGGTCAGGCTGGATGCCTGGTAAGGCATCCCCCCCCCCCAGGGCCTGGGGGTCAGAGGGTCAGGCTGGATGCCTGGTAAGGCATCCCCCCAGGGCCTGGGGGGGGTCACAGGGCCAGGCTGGCCCACTGGTAAGGCATCCCCCCCCCCAGGGCCTGGGGGTCAGAGGGTCAGGCTGGATCCCTGGTAAGGCATCCCCACCCAGGGCCTGGGGGTCACAGGGCCAGGCTGGATCCCTGGTAAGGCATCCCCCCCAGGGCCTGGGGGGGTGCAGCGGGTCCGGAGAAGAGAGGCCGGGTCTGGGGGTGAAGTGGGTTGTGGGGTGGGTGGTGGCAGCGGGTCCGGAGAAGAGAGCCCGAGCCCAGGGGTGGGGCGGAGAGTCCGGGGAAGGGAGCCCCCCAGGGCCTGGGGGTCAGAGGGCCAGGCTGGATCCCTGGTAAGGGAGCCCCCAGGGCCTGGGGGGTCAGAGGGCCAGGCTGGATCCCTGGTAAGGCATCCCCACCCAGGGCCTGGGGGTCAGAGGGTCAGGCTGGATCCCTGGTAAGGCATCCCCCCCAGGGCCTGGGGGGGTCAGAGGGCCAGGCTGGATCCCTGGTAAGGCATCCCCACCCAGGGCCTGGGGGGGTCAGAGGGCCAGGCTGGATCCCTGGTAAGGCATCCCCACCCAGGGCCTGGGGGGGTCAGAGGGCCAGGCTGGATCCCTGGTAAGGCATCCCCACCCAGGGCCTGGGGGTCACAGGGCCAGGCTGGATCCCTGGTAAGGCATCCCCCCCAGGGCCTGGGGGGGTCAGAGGGCCAGGCTGGATCCCTGGTAAGGCATCCCCACCCAGGGCCTGGGGGTCACAGGGCCAGGCTGGATCCCTGGTAAGGCATCCCCCCCCCCCCCCAGGGCCTGGGGGTCAGAGGGTCAGGCTGGATGCCTGGTAAGGCATCCCCCCCCCCCCAGGGCCTGGGGGTCAGAGGGTCAGGCTGGATGCCTGGTAAGGCATCCCCCCAGGGCCTGGGGGGGGTCACAGGGCCAGGCTGGCCCACTGGTAAGGCATCCCCCCCCCCAGGGCCTGGGGGTCAGAGGGTCAGGCTGGATCCCTGGTAAGGCATCCCCACCCAGGGCCTGGGGGTCACAGGGCCAGGCTGGATCCCTGGTAAGGCATCCCCCCCAGGGCCTGGGGGGGTGCAGCGGGTCCGGAGAAGAGAGGCCGGGTCTGGGGGTGAAGTGGGTTGTGGGGTGGGTGGTGGCAGCGGGTCCGGAGAAGAGAGCCCGAGCCCAGGGGTGGGGCGGAGAGTCCGGGGAAGGGAGCCCCCCAGGGCCTGGGGGTCAGAGGGCCAGGCTGGATCCCTGGTAAGGGAGCCCCCAGGGCCTGGGGGGTCAGAGGGCCAGGCTGGATCCCTGGTAAGGCATCCCCACCCAGGGCCTGGGGGTCAGAGGGTCAGGCTGGATCCCTGGTAAGGCATCCCCCCCAGGGCCTGGGGGGGTCAGAGGGCCAGGCTGGATCCCTGGTAAGGCATCCCCACCCAGGGCCTGGGGGGGTCAGAGGGCCAGGCTGGATCCCTGGTAAGGCATCCCCACCCAGGGCCTGGGGAGGTCAGAGGGCCAGGCTGGATCCCTGGTAAGGCATCCCCACCCAGGGCCTGGGGGTCACAGGGCCAGGCTGGATCCCTGGTAAGGCATCCCCCCCAGGGCCTGGGGGGGTCAGAGGGCCAGGCTGGATCCCTGGTAAGGCATCCCCACCCAGGGCCTGGGGGTCACAGGGCCAGGCTGGATCCCTGGTAAGGCATCCCCCCCCCCCCCCCAGGGCCTGGGGGTCAGAGGGTCAGGCTGGATGCCTGGTAAGGCATCCCCCCCCCCCAGGGCCTGGGGGTCAGAGGGTCAGGCTGGATGCCTGGTAAGGCATCCCCCCAGGGCCTGGGGGGGGTCACAGGGCCAGGCTGGCCCACTGGTAAGGCATCCCCCCCCCCAGGGCCTGGGGGTCAGAGGGTCAGGCTGGATCCCTGGTAAGGCATCCCCACCCAGGGCCTGGGGGTCACAGGGCCAGGCTGGATCCCTGGTAAGGCATCCCCCCCAGGGCCTGGGGGGGTGCAGCGGGTCCGGAGAAGAGAGGCCGGGTCTGGGGGTGAAGTGGGTTGTGGGGTGGGTGGTGGCAGCGGGTCCGGAGAAGAGAGCCCGAGCCCAGGGGTGGGGCGGAGAGTCCGGGGAAGGGAGCCCCCCAGGGCCTGGGGGTCAGAGGGCCAGGCTGGATCCCTGGTAAGGGAGCCCCCAGGGCCTGGGGGGTCAGAGGGCCAGGCTGGATCCCTGGTAAGGCATCCCCACCCAGGGCCTGGGGGTCAGAGGGTCAGGCTGGATCCCTGGTAAGGCATCCCCCCCAGGGCCTGGGGGGGTCAGAGGGCCAGGCTGGATCCCTGGTAAGGCATCCCCACCCAGGGCCTGGGGGGGTCAGAGGGCCAGGCTGGATCCCTGGTAAGGCATCCCCACCCAGGGCCTGGGGGGGTCAGAGGGCCAGGCTGGATCCCTGGTAAGGCATCCCCACCCAGGGCCTGGGGGTCACAGGGCCAGGCTGGATCCCTGGTAAGGCATCCCCCCCAGGGCCTGGGGGGGTCAGAGGGCCAGGCTGGATCCCTGGTAAGGCATCCCCACCCAGGGCCTGGGGGTCACAGGGCCAGGCTGGATCCCTGGTAAGGCATCCCCCCCCCCCCCCCAGGGCCTGGGGGTCAGAGGGTCAGGCTGGATGCCTGGTAAGGCATCCCCCCCCCCCCAGGGCCTGGGGGTCAGAGGGTCAGGCTGGATGCCTGGTAAGGCATCCCCCCAGGGCCTGGGGGGGGTCACAGGGCCAGGCTGGCCCACTGGTAAGGCATCCCCCCCCCCAGGGCCTGGGGGTCAGAGGGTCAGGCTGGATCCCTGGTAAGGCATCCCCACCCAGGGCCTGGGGGTCACAGGGCCAGGCTGGATCCCTGGTAAGGCATCCCCCCCAGGGCCTGGGGGGGTGCAGCGGGTCCGGAGAAGAGAGGCCGGGTCTGGGGGTGAAGTGGGTTGTGGGGTGGGTGGTGGCAGCGGGTCCGGAGAAGAGAGCCCGAGCCCAGGGGTGGGGCGGAGAGTCCGGGGAAGGGAGCCCCCCAGGGCCTGGGGGTCAGAGGGCCAGGCTGGATCCCTGGTAAGGGAGCCCCCAGGGCCTGGGGGGTCAGAGGGCCAGGCTGGATCCCTGGTAAGGCATCCCCACCCAGGGCCTGGGGGTCAGAGGGTCAGGCTGGATCCCTGGTAAGGCATCCCCCCCAGGGCCTGGGGGGGTCAGAGGGCCAGGCTGGATCCCTGGTAAGGCATCCCCACCCAGGGCCTGGGGGGGTCAGAGGGCCAGGCTGGATCCCTGGTAAGGCATCCCCACCCAGGGCCTGGGGGGGTCAGAGGGCCAGGCTGGATCCCTGGTAAGGCATCCCCACCCAGGGCCTGGGGGTCACAGGGCCAGGCTGGATCCCTGGTAAGGCATCCCCCCCAGGGCCTGGGGGGGTCAGAGGGCCAGGCTGGATCCCTGGTAAGGCATCCCCACCCAGGGCCTGGGGGTCACAGGGCCAGGCTGGATCCCTGGTAAGGCATCCCCCCCCCCCCCCCAGGGCCTGGGGGTCAGAGGGTCAGGCTGGATGCCTGGTAAGGCATCCCCCCCCCCCAGGGCCTGGGGGTCAGAGGGTCAGGCTGGATGCCTGGTAAGGCATCCCCCCAGGGCCTGGGGGGGGTCACAGGGCCAGGCTGGCCCACTGGTAAGGCATCCCCCCCCCCAGGGCCTGGGGGTCAGAGGGTCAGGCTGGATCCCTGGTAAGGCATCCCCACCCAGGGCCTGGGGGTCACAGGGCCAGGCTGGATCCCTGGTAAGGCATCCCCCCCAGGGCCTGGGGGGGTGCAGCGGGTCCGGAGAAGAGAGGCCGGGTCTGGGGGTGAAGTGGGTTGTGGGGTGGGTGGTGGCAGCGGGTCCGGAGAAGAGAGCCCGAGCCCAGGGGTGGGGCGGAGAGTCCGGGGAAGGGAGCCCCCCAGGGCCTGGGGGTCAGAGGGCCAGGCTGGATCCCTGGTAAGGGAGCCCCCAGGGCCTGGGGGGTCAGAGGGCCAGGCTGGATCCCTGGTAAGGCATCCCCACCCAGGGCCTGGGGGTCAGAGGGTCAGGCTGGATCCCTGGTAAGGCATCCCCCCCAGGGCCTGGGGGGGTCAGAGGGCCAGGCTGGATCCCTGGTAAGGCATCCCCACCCAGGGCCTGGGGGGGTCAGAGGGCCAGGCTGGATCCCTGGTAAGGCATCCCCACCCAGGGCCTGGGGGGGTCAGAGGGCCAGGCTGGATCCCTGGTAAGGCATCCCCACCCAGGGCCTGGGGGTCACAGGGCCAGGCTGGATCCCTGGTAAGGCATCCCCCCCAGGGCCTGGGGGGGTCAGAGGGCCAGGCTGGATCCCTGGTAAGGCATCCCCACCCAGGGCCTGGGGGTCACAGGGCCAGGCTGGATCCCTGGTAAGGCATCCCCCCCCCCCCCCAGGGCCTGGGGGTCAGAGGGTCAGGCTGGATGCCTGGTAAGGCATCCCCCCCCCCCCAGGGCCTGGGGGTCAGAGGGTCAGGCTGGATGCCTGGTAAGGCATCCCCCCAGGGCCTGGGGGGGGTCACAGGGCCAGGCTGGCCCACTGGTAAGGCATCCCCCCCCCCAGGGCCTGGGGGTCAGAGGGTCAGGCTGGATCCCTGGTAAGGCATCCCCACCCAGGGCCTGGGGGTCACAGGGCCAGGCTGGATCCCTGGTAAGGCATCCCCCCCAGGGCCTGGGGGGGTGCAGCGGGTCCGGAGAAGAGAGGCCGGGTCTGGGGGTGAAGTGGGTTGTGGGGTGGGTGGTGGCAGCGGGTCCGGAGAAGAGAGCCCGAGCCCAGGGGTGGGGCGGAGAGTCCGGGGAAGGGAGCCCCCCAGGGCCTGGGGGTCAGAGGGCCAGGCTGGATCCCTGGTAAGGGAGCCCCCAGGGCCTGGGGGGTCAGAGGGCCAGGCTGGATCCCTGGTAAGGCATCCCCACCCAGGGCCTGGGGGTCAGAGGGTCAGGCTGGATCCCTGGTAAGGCATCCCCCCCAGGGCCTGGGGGGGTCAGAGGGCCAGGCTGGATCCCTGGTAAGGCATCCCCACCCAGGGCCTGGGGGGGTCAGAGGGCCAGGCTGGATCCCTGGTAAGGCATCCCCACCCAGGGCCTGGGGGGGTCAGAGGGCCAGGCTGGATCCCTGGTAAGGCATCCCCACCCAGGGCCTGGGGGTCACAGGGCCAGGCTGGATCCCTGGTAAGGCATCCCCCCCAGGGCCTGGGGGGGTCAGAGGGCCAGGCTGGATCCCTGGTAAGGCATCCCCACCCAGGGCCTGGGGGTCACAGGGCCAGGCTGGATCCCTGGTAAGGCATCCCCCCCCCCCCCCCAGGGCCTGGGGGTCAGAGGGTCAGGCTGGATGCCTGGTAAGGCATCCCCCCCCCCCAGGGCCTGGGGGTCAGAGGGTCAGGCTGGATGCCTGGTAAGGCATCCCCCCAGGGCCTGGGGGGGGTCACAGGGCCAGGCTGGCCCACTGGTAAGGCATCCCCCCCCCCAGGGCCTGGGGGTCAGAGGGTCAGGCTGGATCCCTGGTAAGGCATCCCCACCCAGGGCCTGGGGGTCACAGGGCCAGGCTGGATCCCTGGTAAGGCATCCCCCCCAGGGCCTGGGGGGGTGCAGCGGGTCCGGAGAAGAGAGGCCGGGTCTGGGGGTGAAGTGGGTTGTGGGGTGGGTGGTGGCAGCGGGTCCGGAGAAGAGAGCCCGAGCCCAGGGGTGGGGCGGAGAGTCCGGGGAAGGGAGCCCCCCAGGGCCTGGGGGTCAGAGGGCCAGGCTGGATCCCTGGTAAGGGAGCCCCCAGGGCCTGGGGGGTCAGAGGGCCAGGCTGGATCCCTGGTAAGGCATCCCCACCCAGGGCCTGGGGGTCAGAGGGTCAGGCTGGATCCCTGGTAAGGCATCCCCCCCAGGGCCTGGGGGGGTCAGAGGGCCAGGCTGGATCCCTGGTAAGGCATCCCCACCCAGGGCCTGGGGGGGTCAGAGGGCCAGGCTGGATCCCTGGTAAGGCATCCCCACCCAGGGCCTGGGGGGGTCAGAGGGCCAGGCTGGATCCCTGGTAAGGCATCCCCACCCAGGGCCTGGGGGTCACAGGGCCAGGCTGGATCCCTGGTAAGGCATCCCCCCCAGGGCCTGGGGGGGTCAGAGGGCCAGGCTGGATCCCTGGTAAGGCATCCCCACCCAGGGCCTGGGGGTCACAGGGCCAGGCTGGATCCCTGGTAAGGCATCCCCCCCCCCCCCCCAGGGCCTGGGGGTCAGAGGGTCAGGCTGGATGCCTGGTAAGGCATCCCCCCCCCCCCAGGGCCTGGGGGTCAGAGGGTCAGGCTGGATGCCTGGTAAGGCATCCCCCCAGGGCCTGGGGGGGGTCACAGGGCCAGGCTGGCCCACTGGTAAGGCATCCCCCCCCCCAGGGCCTGGGGGTCAGAGGGTCAGGCTGGATCCCTGGTAAGGCATCCCCACCCAGGGCCTGGGGGTCACAGGGCCAGGCTGGATCCCTGGTAAGGCATCCCCCCCAGGGCCTGGGGGGGTGCAGCGGGTCCGGAGAAGAGAGGCCGGGTCTGGGGGTGAAGTGGGTTGTGGGGTGGGTGGTGGCAGCGGGTCCGGAGAAGAGAGCCCGAGCCCAGGGGTGGGGCGGAGAGTCCGGGGAAGGGAGCCCCCCAGGGCCTGGGGGTCAGAGGGCCAGGCTGGATCCCTGGTAAGGGAGCCCCCAGGGCCTGGGGGGTCAGAGGGCCAGGCTGGATCCCTGGTAAGGCATCCCCACCCAGGGCCTGGGGGTCAGAGGGTCAGGCTGGATCCCTGGTAAGGCATCCCCCCCAGGGCCTGGGGGGGTCAGAGGGCCAGGCTGGATCCCTGGTAAGGCATCCCCACCCAGGGCCTGGGGGGGTCAGAGGGCCAGGCTGGATCCCTGGTAAGGCATCCCCACCCAGGGCCTGGGGGGGTCAGAGGGCCAGGCTGGATCCCTGGTAAGGCATCCCCACCCAGGGCCTGGGGGTCACAGGGCCAGGCTGGATCCCTGGTAAGGCATCCCCCCCAGGGCCTGGGGGGGTCAGAGGGCCAGGCTGGATCCCTGGTAAGGCATCCCCACCCAGGGCCTGGGGGTCACAGGGCCAGGCTGGATCCCTGGTAAGGCATCCCCCCCCCCCCCCCAGGGCCTGGGGGTCAGAGGGTCAGGCTGGATGCCTGGTAAGGCATCCCCCCCCCCCCAGGGCCTGGGGGTCAGAGGGTCAGGCTGGATGCCTGGTAAGGCATCCCCCCAGGGCCTGGGGGGGGTCACAGGGCCAGGCTGGCCCACTGGTAAGGCATCCCCCCCCCCAGGGCCTGGGGGTCAGAGGGTCAGGCTGGATCCCTGGTAAGGCATCCCCACCCAGGGCCTGGGGGTCACAGGGCCAGGCTGGATCCCTGGTAAGGCATCCCCCCCAGGGCCTGGGGGGGTGCAGCGGGTCCGGAGAAGAGAGGCCGGGTCTGGGGGTGAAGTGGGTTGTGGGGTGGGTGGTGGCAGCGGGTCCGGAGAAGAGAGCCCGAGCCCAGGGGTGGGGCGGAGAGTCCGGGGAAGGGAGCCCCCCAGGGCCTGGGGGTCAGAGGGCCAGGCTGGATCCCTGGTAAGGGAGCCCCCAGGGCCTGGGGGGTCAGAGGGCCAGGCTGGATCCCTGGTAAGGCATCCCCACCCAGGGCCTGGGGGTCAGAGGGTCAGGCTGGATCCCTGGTAAGGCATCCCCCCCAGGGCCTGGGGGGGTCAGAGGGCCAGGCTGGATCCCTGGTAAGGCATCCCCACCCAGGGCCTGGGGGGGTCAGAGGGCCAGGCTGGATCCCTGGTAAGGCATCCCCACCCAGGGCCTGGGGAGGTCAGAGGGCCAGGCTGGATCCCTGGTAAGGCATCCCCACCCAGGGCCTGGGGGTCACAGGGCCAGGCTGGATCCCTGGTAAGGCATCCCCCCCAGGGCCTGGGGGGGTCAGAGGGCCAGGCTGGATCCCTGGTAAGGCATCCCCACCCAGGGCCTGGGGGTCACAGGGCCAGGCTGGATCCCTGGTAAGGCATCCCCCCCCCCCCCCCAGGGCCTGGGGGTCAGAGGGTCAGGCTGGATGCCTGGTAAGGCATCCCCCCCCCCCAGGGCCTGGGGGTCAGAGGGTCAGGCTGGATGCCTGGTAAGGCATCCCCCCAGGGCCTGGGGGGGGTCACAGGGCCAGGCTGGCCCACTGGTAAGGCATCCCCCCCCCCAGGGCCTGGGGGTCAGAGGGTCAGGCTGGATCCCTGGTAAGGCATCCCCACCCAGGGCCTGGGGGTCACAGGGCCAGGCTGGATCCCTGGTAAGGCATCCCCCCCAGGGCCTGGGGGGGTGCAGCGGGTCCGGAGAAGAGAGGCCGGGTCTGGGGGTGAAGTGGGTTGTGGGGTGGGTGGTGGCAGCGGGTCCGGAGAAGAGAGCCCGAGCCCAGGGGTGGGGCGGAGAGTCCGGGGAAGGGAGCCCCCCAGGGCCTGGGGGTCAGAGGGCCAGGCTGGATCCCTGGTAAGGGAGCCCCCAGGGCCTGGGGGGTCAGAGGGCCAGGCTGGATCCCTGGTAAGGCATCCCCACCCAGGGCCTGGGGGTCAGAGGGTCAGGCTGGATCCCTGGTAAGGCATCCCCCCCAGGGCCTGGGGGGGTCAGAGGGCCAGGCTGGATCCCTGGTAAGGCATCCCCACCCAGGGCCTGGGGGGGTCAGAGGGCCAGGCTGGATCCCTGGTAAGGCATCCCCACCCAGGGCCTGGGGGGGTCAGAGGGCCAGGCTGGATCCCTGGTAAGGCATCCCCACCCAGGGCCTGGGGGTCACAGGGCCAGGCTGGATCCCTGGTAAGGCATCCCCCCCAGGGCCTGGGGGGGTCAGAGGGCCAGGCTGGATCCCTGGTAAGGCATCCCCACCCAGGGCCTGGGGGTCACAGGGCCAGGCTGGATCCCTGGTAAGGCATCCCCCCCCCCCCCCCAGGGCCTGGGGGTCAGAGGGTCAGGCTGGATGCCTGGTAAGGCATCCCCCCCCCCCCAGGGCCTGGGGGTCAGAGGGTCAGGCTGGATGCCTGGTAAGGCATCCCCCCAGGGCCTGGGGGGGGTCACAGGGCCAGGCTGGCCCACTGGTAAGGCATCCCCCCCCCCAGGGCCTGGGGGTCAGAGGGTCAGGCTGGATCCCTGGTAAGGCATCCCCACCCAGGGCCTGGGGGTCACAGGGCCAGGCTGGATCCCTGGTAAGGCATCCCCCCCAGGGCCTGGGGGGGTGCAGCGGGTCCGGAGAAGAGAGGCCGGGTCTGGGGGTGAAGTGGGTTGTGGGGTGGGTGGTGGCAGCGGGTCCGGAGAAGAGAGCCCGAGCCCAGGGGTGGGGCGGAGAGTCCGGGGAAGGGAGCCCCCCAGGGCCTGGGGGTCAGAGGGCCAGGCTGGATCCCTGGTAAGGGAGCCCCCAGGGCCTGGGGGGTCAGAGGGCCAGGCTGGATCCCTGGTAAGATCCCCACCCAGGGCCTGGGGGTCAGAGGGTCAGGCTGGATCCCTGGTAAGGCATCCCCCCCAGGGCCTGGGGGGGTCAGAGGGCCAGGCTGGATCCCTGGTAAGGCATCCCCACCCAGGGCCTGGGGGGGTCAGAGGGCCAGGCTGGATCCCTGGTAAGGCATCCCCACCCAGGGCCTGGGGGGGTCAGAGGGCCAGGCTGGATCCCTGGTAAGGCATCCCCACCCAGGGCCTGGGGGTCACAGGGCCAGGCTGGATCCCTGGTAAGGCATCCCCCCCAGGGCCTGGGGGGGTCAGAGGGCCAGGCTGGATCCCTGGTAAGGCATCCCCACCCAGGGCCTGGGGGTCACAGGGCCAGGCTGGATCCCTGGTAAGGCATCCCCCCCCCCCCCCCAGGGCCTGGGGGTCAGAGGGTCAGGCTGGATGCCTGGTAAGGCATCCCCCCCCCCCCAGGGCCTGGGGGTCAGAGGGTCAGGCTGGATGCCTGGTAAGGCATCCCCCCAGGGCCTGGGGGGGGTCACAGGGCCAGGCTGGCCCACTGGTAAGGCATCCCCCCCCCCAGGGCCTGGGGGTCAGAGGGTCAGGCTGGATCCCTGGTAAGGCATCCCCACCCAGGGCCTGGGGGTCACAGGGCCAGGCTGGATCCCTGGTAAGGCATCCCCCCCAGGGCCTGGGGGGGTGCAGCGGGTCCGGAGAAGAGAGGCCGGGTCTGGGGGTGAAGTGGGTTGTGGGGTGGGTGGTGGCAGCGGGTCCGGAGAAGAGAGCCCGAGCCCAGGGGTGGGGCGGAGAGTCCGGGGAAGGGAGCCCCCCAGGGCCTGGGGGTCAGAGGGCCAGGCTGGATCCCTGGTAAGGGAGCCCCCAGGGCCTGGGGGGTCAGAGGGCCAGGCTGGATCCCTGGTAAGGCATCCCCACCCAGGGCCTGGGGGTCAGAGGGTCAGGCTGGATCCCTGGTAAGGCATCCCCCCCAGGGCCTGGGGGGGTCAGAGGGCCAGGCTGGATCCCTGGTAAGGCATCCCCACCCAGGGCCTGGGGGGGTCAGAGGGCCAGGCTGGATCCCTGGTAAGGCATCCCCACCCAGGGCCTGGGGGGGTCAGAGGGCCAGGCTGGATCCCTGGTAAGGCATCCCCACCCAGGGCCTGGGGGTCACAGGGCCAGGCTGGATCCCTGGTAAGGCATCCCCCCCAGGGCCTGGGGGGGTCAGAGGGCCAGGCTGGATCCCTGGTAAGGCATCCCCACCCAGGGCCTGGGGGTCACAGGGCCAGGCTGGATCCCTGGTAAGGCATCCCCCCCCCCCCCCCAGGGCCTGGGGGTCAGAGGGTCAGGCTGGATGCCTGGTAAGGCATCCCCCCCCCCCCAGGGCCTGGGGGTCAGAGGGTCAGGCTGGATGCCTGGTAAGGCATCCCCCCAGGGCCTGGGGGGGGTCACAGGGCCAGGCTGGCCCACTGGTAAGGCATCCCCCCCCCCAGGGCCTGGGGGTCAGAGGGTCAGGCTGGATCCCTGGTAAGGCATCCCCACCCAGGGCCTGGGGGTCACAGGGCCAGGCTGGATCCCTGGTAAGGCATCCCCCCCAGGGCCTGGGGGGGTGCAGCGGGTCCGGAGAAGAGAGGCCGGGTCTGGGGGTGAAGTGGGTTGTGGGGTGGGTGGTGGCAGCGGGTCCGGAGAAGAGAGCCCGAGCCCAGGGGTGGGGCGGAGAGTCCGGGGAAGGGAGCCCCCCAGGGCCTGGGGGTCAGAGGGCCAGGCTGGATCCCTGGTAAGGGAGCCCCCAGGGCCTGGGGGGTCAGAGGGCCAGGCTGGATCCCTGGTAAGGCATCCCCACCCAGGGCCTGGGGGTCAGAGGGTCAGGCTGGATCCCTGGTAAGGCATCCCCCCCAGGGCCTGGGGGGGTCAGAGGGCCAGGCTGGATCCCTGGTAAGGCATCCCCACCCAGGGCCTGGGGGGGTCAGAGGGCCAGGCTGGATCCCTGGTAAGGCATCCCCACCCAGGGCCTGGGGGGGTCAGAGGGCCAGGCTGGATCCCTGGTAAGGCATCCCCACCCAGGGCCTGGGGGTCACAGGGCCAGGCTGGATCCCTGGTAAGGCATCCCCCCCAGGGCCTGGGGGGGTCAGAGGGCCAGGCTGGATCCCTGGTAAGGCATCCCCACCCAGGGCCTGGGGGTCACAGGGCCAGGCTGGATCCCTGGTAAGGCATCCCCCCCCCCCCCCCAGGGCCTGGGGGTCAGAGGGTCAGGCTGGATGCCTGGTAAGGCATCCCCCCCCCCCCAGGGCCTGGGGGTCAGAGGGTCAGGCTGGATGCCTGGTAAGGCATCCCCCCAGGGCCTGGGGGGGGTCACAGGGCCAGGCTGGCCCACTGGTAAGGCATCCCCCCCCCCAGGGCCTGGGGGTCAGAGGGTCAGGCTGGATCCCTGGTAAGGCATCCCCACCCAGGGCCTGGGGGTCACAGGGCCAGGCTGGATCCCTGGTAAGGCATCCCCCCCAGGGCCTGGGGGGGTGCAGCGGGTCCGGAGAAGAGAGGCCGGGTCTGGGGGTGAAGTGGGTTGTGGGGTGGGTGGTGGCAGCGGGTCCGGAGAAGAGAGCCCGAGCCCAGGGGTGGGGCGGAGAGTCCGGGGAAGGGAGCCCCCCAGGGCCTGGGGGTCAGAGGGCCAGGCTGGATCCCTGGTAAGGGAGCCCCCAGGGCCTGGGGGGTCAGAGGGCCAGGCTGGATCCCTGGTAAGGCATCCCCACCCAGGGCCTGGGGGTCAGAGGGTCAGGCTGGATCCCTGGTAAGGCATCCCCCCCAGGGCCTGGGGGGGTCAGAGGGCCAGGCTGGATCCCTGGTAAGGCATCCCCACCCAGGGCCTGGGGGGGTCAGAGGGCCAGGCTGGATCCCTGGTAAGGCATCCCCACCCAGGGCCTGGGGGGGTCAGAGGGCCAGGCTGGATCCCTGGTAAGGCATCCCCACCCAGGGCCTGGGGGTCACAGGGCCAGGCTGGATCCCTGGTAAGGCATCCCCCCCAGGGCCTGGGGGGGTCAGAGGGCCAGGCTGGATCCCTGGTAAGGCATCCCCACCCAGGGCCTGGGGGTCACAGGGCCAGGCTGGATCCCTGGTAAGGCATCCCCCCCCCCCCCCCAGGGCCTGGGGGTCAGAGGGTCAGGCTGGATGCCTGGTAAGGCATCCCCCCCCCCCCAGGGCCTGGGGGTCAGAGGGTCAGGCTGGATGCCTGGTAAGGCATCCCCCCAGGGCCTGGGGGGGGTCACAGGGCCAGGCTGGCCCACTGGTAAGGCATCCCCCCCCCCAGGGCCTGGGGGTCAGAGGGTCAGGCTGGATCCCTGGTAAGGCATCCCCACCCAGGGCCTGGGGGTCACAGGGCCAGGCTGGATCCCTGGTAAGGCATCCCCCCCAGGGCCTGGGGGGGTGCAGCGGGTCCGGAGAAGAGAGGCCGGGTCTGGGGGTGAAGTGGGTTGTGGGGTGGGTGGTGGCAGCGGGTCCGGAGAAGAGAGCCCGAGCCCAGGGGTGGGGCGGAGAGTCCGGGGAAGGGAGCCCCCCAGGGCCTGGGGGTCAGAGGGCCAGGCTGGATCCCTGGTAAGGGAGCCCCCAGGGCCTGGGGGGTCAGAGGGCCAGGCTGGATCCCTGGTAAGGCATCCCCACCCAGGGCCTGGGGGTCAGAGGGTCAGGCTGGATCCCTGGTAAGGCATCCCCCCCAGGGCCTGGGGGGGTCAGAGGGCCAGGCTGGATCCCGGTAAGGCATCCCCACCCAGGGCCTGGGGGGGTCAGAGGGCCAGGCTGGATCCCTGGTAAGGCATCCCCACCCAGGGCCTGGGGGGGTCAGAGGGCCAGGCTGGATCCCTGGTAAGGCATCCCCACCCAGGGCCTGGGGGTCACAGGGCCAGGCTGGATCCCTGGTAAGGCATCCCCCCCAGGGCCTGGGGGGGTCAGAGGGCCAGGCTGGATCCCTGGTAAGGCATCCCCACCCAGGGCCTGGGGGTCACAGGGCCAGGCTGGATCCCTGGTAAGGCATCCCCCCCCCCCCCCCAGGGCCTGGGGGTCAGAGGGTCAGGCTGGATGCCTGGTAAGGCATCCCCCCCCCCCCAGGGCCTGGGGGTCAGAGGGTCAGGCTGGATGCCTGGTAAGGCATCCCCCCAGGGCCTGGGGGGGGTCACAGGGCCAGGCTGGCCCACTGGTAAGGCATCCCCCCCCCCAGGGCCTGGGGGTCAGAGGGTCAGGCTGGATCCCTGGTAAGGCATCCCCACCCAGGGCCTGGGGGTCACAGGGCCAGGCTGGATCCCTGGTAAGGCATCCCCCCCAGGGCCTGGGGGGGTGCAGCGGGTCCGGAGAAGAGAGGCCGGGTCTGGGGGTGAAGTGGGTTGTGGGGTGGGTGGTGGCAGCGGGTCCGGAGAAGAGAGCCCGAGCCCAGGGGTGGGGCGGAGAGTCCGGGGAAGGGAGCCCCCCAGGGCCTGGGGGTCAGAGGGCCAGGCTGGATCCCTGGTAAGGGAGCCCCCAGGGCCTGGGGGGTCAGAGGGCCAGGCTGGATCCCTGGTAAGGCATCCCCACCCAGGGCCTGGGGGTCAGAGGGTCAGGCTGGATCCCTGGTAAGGCATCCCCCCCAGGGCCTGGGGGGGTCAGAGGGCCAGGCTGGATCCCTGGTAAGGCATCCCCACCCAGGGCCTGGGGGGGTCAGAGGGCCAGGCTGGATCCCTGGTAAGGCATCCCCACCCAGGGCCTGGGGGGGTCAGAGGGCCAGGCTGGATCCCTGGTAAGGCATCCCCACCCAGGGCCTGGGGGTCACAGGGCCAGGCTGGATCCCTGGTAAGGCATCCCCCCCAGGGCCTGGGGGGGTCAGAGGGCCAGGCTGGATCCCTGGTAAGGCATCCCCACCCAGGGCCTGGGGGTCACAGGGCCAGGCTGGATCCCTGGTAAGGCATCCCCCCCCCCCCCCCAGGGCCTGGGGGTCAGAGGGTCAGGCTGGATGCCTGGTAAGGCATCCCCCCCCCCCCAGGGCCTGGGGGTCAGAGGGTCAGGCTGGATGCCTGGTAAGGCATCCCCCCAGGGCCTGGGGGGGGTCACAGGGCCAGGCTGGCCCACTGGTAAGGCATCCCCCCCCCCAGGGCCTGGGGGTCAGAGGGTCAGGCTGGATCCCTGGTAAGGCATCCCCACCCAGGGCCTGGGGGTCACAGGGCCAGGCTGGATCCCTGGTAAGGCATCCCCCCCAGGGCCTGGGGGGGTGCAGCGGGTCCGGAGAAGAGAGGCCGGGTCTGGGGGTGAAGTGGGTTGTGGGGTGGGTGGTGGCAGCGGGTCCGGAGAAGAGAGCCCGAGCCCAGGGGTGGGGCGGAGAGTCCGGGGAAGGGAGCCCCCCAGGGCCTGGGGGTCAGAGGGCCAGGCTGGATCCCTGGTAAGGGAGCCCCCAGGGCCTGGGGGGTCAGAGGGCCAGGCTGGATCCCTGGTAAGGCATCCCCACCCAGGGCCTGGGGGTCAGAGGGTCAGGCTGGATCCCTGGTAAGGCATCCCCCCCAGGGCCTGGGGGGGTCAGAGGGCCAGGCTGGATCCCTGGTAAGGCATCCCCACCCAGGGCCTGGGGGGGTCAGAGGGCCAGGCTGGATCCCTGGTAAGGCATCCCCACCCAGGGCCTGGGGGGGTCAGAGGGCCAGGCTGGATCCCTGGTAAGGCATCCCCACCCAGGGCCTGGGGGTCACAGGGCCAGGCTGGATCCCTGGTAAGGCATCCCCCCCAGGGCCTGGGGGGGTCAGAGGGCCAGGCTGGATCCCTGGTAAGGCATCCCCACCCAGGGCCTGGGGGTCACAGGGCCAGGCTGGATCCCTGGTAAGGCATCCCCCCCCCCCCCCCAGGGCCTGGGGGTCAGAGGGTCAGGCTGGATGCCTGGTAAGGCATCCCCCCCCCCCCAGGGCCTGGGGGTCAGAGGGTCAGGCTGGATGCCTGGTAAGGCATCCCCCCAGGGCCTGGGGGGGGTCACAGGGCCAGGCTGGCCCACTGGTAAGGCATCCCCCCCCCCAGGGCCTGGGGGTCAGAGGGTCAGGCTGGATCCCTGGTAAGGCATCCCCACCCAGGGCCTGGGGGTCACAGGGCCAGGCTGGATCCCTGGTAAGGCATCCCCCCCAGGGCCTGGGGGGGTGCAGCGGGTCCGGAGAAGAGAGGCCGGGTCTGGGGGTGAAGTGGGTTGTGGGGTGGGTGGTGGCAGCGGGTCCGGAGAAGAGAGCCCGAGCCCAGGGGTGGGGCGGAGAGTCCGGGGAAGGGAGCCCCCCAGGGCCTGGGGGTCAGAGGGCCAGGCTGGATCCCTGGTAAGGGAGCCCCCAGGGCCTGGGGGGTCAGAGGGCCAGGCTGGATCCCTGGTAAGGCATCCCCACCCAGGGCCTGGGGGTCAGAGGGTCAGGCTGGATCCCTGGTAAGGCATCCCCCCCAGGGCCTGGGGGGGTCAGAGGGCCAGGCTGGATCCCTGGTAAGGCATCCCCACCCAGGGCCTGGGGGGGTCAGAGGGCCAGGCTGGATCCCTGGTAAGGCATCCCCACCCAGGGCCTGGGGGGGTCAGAGGGCCAGGCTGGATCCCTGGTAAGGCATCCCCACCCAGGGCCTGGGGGTCACAGGGCCAGGCTGGATCCCTGGTAAGGCATCCCCCCCAGGGCCTGGGGGGGTCAGAGGGCCAGGCTGGATCCCTGGTAAGGCATCCCCACCCAGGGCCTGGGGGTCACAGGGCCAGGCTGGATCCCTGGTAAGGCATCCCCCCCCCCCCCCCAGGGCCTGGGGGTCAGAGGGTCAGGCTGGATGCCTGGTAAGGCATCCCCCCCCCCCCAGGGCCTGGGGGTCAGAGGGTCAGGCTGGATGCCTGGTAAGGCATCCCCCCAGGGCCTGGGGGGGGTCACAGGGCCAGGCTGGCCCACTGGTAAGGCATCCCCCCCCCCAGGGCCCTGGGGGTCAGAGGGTCAGGCTGGATCCCTGGTAAGGCATCCCCACCCAGGGCCTGGGGGTCACAGGGCCAGGCTGGATCCCTGGTAAGGCATCCCCCCCAGGGCCTGGGGGGGTGCAGCGGGTCCGGAGAAGAGAGGCCGGGTCTGGGGGTGAAGTGGGTTGTGGGGTGGGTGGTGGCAGCGGGTCCGGAGAAGAGAGCCCGAGCCCAGGGGTGGGGCGGAGAGTCCGGGGAAGGGAGCCCCCCAGGGCCTGGGGGTCAGAGGGCCAGGCTGGATCCCTGGTAAGGGAGCCCCCAGGGCCTGGGGGGTCAGAGGGCCAGGCTGGATCCCTGGTAAGGCATCCCCACCCAGGGCCTGGGGGTCAGAGGGTCAGGCTGGATCCCTGGTAAGGCATCCCCCCCAGGGCCTGGGGGGGTCAGAGGGCCAGGCTGGATCCCTGGTAAGGCATCCCCACCCAGGGCCTGGGGGGGTCAGAGGGCCAGGCTGGATCCCTGGTAAGGCATCCCCACCCAGGGCCTGGGGGGGTCAGAGGGCCAGGCTGGATCCCTGGTAAGGCATCCCCACCCAGGGCCTGGGGGTCACAGGGCCAGGCTGGATCCCTGGTAAGGCATCCCCCCCAGGGCCTGGGGGGGTCAGAGGGCCAGGCTGGATCCCTGGTAAGGCATCCCCACCCAGGGCCTGGGGGTCACAGGGCCAGGCTGGATCCCTGGTAAGGCATCCCCCCCCCCCCCCCAGGGCCTGGGGGTCAGAGGGTCAGGCTGGATGCCTGGTAAGGCATCCCCCCCCCCCCAGGGCCTGGGGGTCAGAGGGTCAGGCTGGATGCCTGGTAAGGCATCCCCCCAGGGCCTGGGGGGGGTCACAGGGCCAGGCTGGCCCACTGGTAAGGCATCCCCCCCCCCAGGGCCTGGGGGTCAGAGGGTCAGGCTGGATCCCTGGTAAGGCATCCCCACCCAGGGCCTGGGGGTCACAGGGCCAGGCTGGATCCCTGGTAAGGCATCCCCCCCAGGGCCTGGGGGGGTCAGAGGGCCAGGCTGGATCCCTGGTAAGGCATCCCCCCCAGGGCCTGGGGGGTCAGAGGGCCAGGCTGGATCCCTGGTAAGGCATCCCCACCCAGGGCCTGGGGGTCACAGGGCCAGGCTGGATCCCTGGTAAGGCATCCCCACCCAGGGCCTGGGGGTCACAGGGCCAGGCTGGATCCCTGGTAAGGCATCCCCCCCCCCCCAGGGCCTGGGGGTCAGAGGGTCAGGCTGGATGCCTGGTAAGGCATCCCCCCCCAGGGCCTGGGGGTCAGAGGGTCAGGCTGGATGCCTGGTAAGGCATCCCCCCAGGGCCTGGGGGGTCACAGGGCCAGGCTGGATCCCTGGTAAGGCATCCCCCCCCCCCCCCCAGGGCCTGGGGGTCAGAGGGTCAGGCTGGATCCCTGGTAAGGCATCCCCCCAGGGCCTGGGGTTCACAGGGCCAGGCTGGGTCCCTGGTAAGGGAGGCCCCTAGGCCCCGGTCAGAGGGCCAGGCCGGACCTCCGGGGGGCCCTGTGAACACGGTAGGAAACGCCCCGTCCGTCCGTGCGGGTCAGAGGGCCAGGCCGTAAAACCGGGCCCGCGGCCCTTCCCCGCGCCCCCCCACCCCTCGGGAAGGTCAGCGCCGGAACGCCGTAGGAAACTCCCCGTCCGTTTTGAAGAACCACTTTTCTCACGTCACGAACGGAGGGAAGGGTGGCCGCGCCGGCCCCCGTAGGCGCGTCGGGCGGCAGAACACGGTAGGAAACGGCCCGTCCGTTTCCAGGGAACGGGCTCACGAAGCGGTTACGGGTCCCCGCCGGGCTTCCGGGTTACGGAGATGCGGGACGGCGGGCGGGGGCGTCCCCGCTCGGCCGCTTCTTCTCCCGGAGCTTCTTTTCTTTCCCCACGCCCCCGTCCAGACCCACCGACCGATCGGCAAACGTGACCCGCCATCGGAGGGCCCCCGCCCGCCGGCGTTCGTTCGTTCGTTCGTCCGGGCGGACGGACGGCTCCTCCGGCCCTTGCGGGTTCGCCTCCGACGGCCCACAGCCCCCCCTCCACGCCCGGCGTCCCTTTGTCGGATCCCGGGCCGGGCCCGGAAACCCATCGGCAGCGAGACCGAGACGCCCCGTCCGTCCCAGCGGCCTTGCCACGCGGCCCGCCGCGGGGGTCTCCGGGGTTCCGCCCGAGTCGGAAACTCCCGGGCCCGCCGGCCGCGGAGAAGCACCGCGTTTCTCGAAACCCTCCGCTCGGGGAAGACCGCCGGTTTTTCCGCCTTCTTCCCCCCACCCTCCTGCCCCGGAACCGGGCCAGGTGGGGGACCGATCTCCGAACCCCGAAAACCCCCAGCGCACGCCGGCGGGCGGGAGTCCCCGCGCCGCCGGGCCGGTGCCCGAGGGCTACCCGTTTGATCCTGCCAGTTAAAGCGTACGCTCGTCTCAAAAGATGTTAAGCCGCGCGAGTCCGAGTACACGCGGCCGGTACGGTGAGACCGCGAATGGCTCATTGAAATCGGTACGGTGAAACTGCCAAAACGGCTCGTTTAATCGGTTACGGTTCCTTCCATCGCTCTACCGTCACTCGGATAACCGTGGCAATTCTAGAGCTAACGCACGCAAACGAGCGCCGACCTCCGGGGAAGCGTGCGTCTATCAGATCCAAAAACCCGTGCGGGTTTCCCCCCCCCCTCGGTGGGGCTCTTAGCTGGGTGGCCCCCCAGGGCGTGTCCGAAGCGTTTACTTTATTGAGAGTGTTCGAAGCAGGCCCGCTCGCCCGAAATACCGCGGCTAGGAATAACGGAACGGGACTCCGTTTCTATTTTGTGCGTTTTCCACCCCCCAAGAACTGGGGCCGTGATTGAGAGGGACGGCCGGGGGCGTTGGTATCGTGTCCCGCTA
>NW_028146644.1:180000-195000 GCF_056507025.1 Lutjanus erythropterus
GCCAGGCTGGATCCCTGGTAAGGGAGCCCCCAGGGCCTGGGGGGTCAGAGGGCCAGGCTGGATCCCTGGTAAGGCATCCCCACCCAGGGCCTGGGGGTCAGAGGGTCAGGCTGGATCCCTGGTAAGGCATCCCCCCCAGGGCCTGGGGGGGTCAGAGGGCCAGGCTGGATCCCTGGTAAGGCATCCCCACCCAGGGCCTGGGGGGGTCAGAGGGCCAGGCTGGATCCCTGGTAAGGCATCCCCACCCAGGGCCTGGGGGGGTCAGAGGGCCAGGCTGGATCCCTGGTAAGGCATCCCCACCCAGGGCCTGGGGGTCACAGGGCCAGGCTGGATCCCTGGTAAGGCATCCCCCCCAGGGCCTGGGGGGGTCAGAGGGCCAGGCTGGATCCCTGGTAAGGCATCCCCACCCAGGGCCTGGGGGTCACAGGGCCAGGCTGGATCCCTGGTAAGGCATCCCCCCCCCCCCCCCAGGGCCTGGGGGTCAGAGGGTCAGGCTGGATGCCTGGTAAGGCATCCCCCCCCCCCAGGGCCTGGGGGTCAGAGGGTCAGGCTGGATGCCTGGTAAGGCATCCCCCCAGGGCCTGGGGGGGGTCACAGGGCCAGGCTGGCCCACTGGTAAGGCATCCCCCCCCCCAGGGCCTGGGGGTCAGAGGGTCAGGCTGGATCCCTGGTAAGGCATCCCCACCCAGGGCCTGGGGGTCACAGGGCCAGGCTGGATCCCTGGTAAGGCATCCCCCCCAGGGCCTGGGGGGGTGCAGCGGGTCCGGAGAAGAGAGGCCGGGTCTGGGGGTGAAGTGGGTTGTGGGGTGGGTGGTGGCAGCGGGTCCGGAGAAGAGAGCCCGAGCCCAGGGGTGGGGCGGAGAGTCCGGGGAAGGGAGCCCCCCAGGGCCTGGGGGTCAGAGGGCCAGGCTGGATCCCTGGTAAGGGAGCCCCCAGGGCCTGGGGGGTCAGAGGGCCAGGCTGGATCCCTGGTAAGGCATCCCCACCCAGGGCCTGGGGGTCAGAGGGTCAGGCTGGATCCCTGGTAAGGCATCCCCCCCAGGGCCTGGGGGGGTCAGAGGGCCAGGCTGGATCCCTGGTAAGGCATCCCCACCCAGGGCCTGGGGGGGTCAGAGGGCCAGGCTGGATCCCTGGTAAGGCATCCCCACCCAGGGCCTGGGGGGGTCAGAGGGCCAGGCTGGATCCCTGGTAAGGCATCCCCACCCAGGGCCTGGGGGTCACAGGGCCAGGCTGGATCCCTGGTAAGGCATCCCCCCCAGGGCCTGGGGGGGTCAGAGGGCCAGGCTGGATCCCTGGTAAGGCATCCCCACCCAGGGCCTGGGGGTCACAGGGCCAGGCTGGATCCCTGGTAAGGCATCCCCCCCCCCCCCCAGGGCCTGGGGGTCAGAGGGTCAGGCTGGATGCCTGGTAAGGCATCCCCCCCCCCCCAGGGCCTGGGGGTCAGAGGGTCAGGCTGGATGCCTGGTAAGGCATCCCCCCAGGGCCTGGGGGGGGTCACAGGGCCAGGCTGGCCCACTGGTAAGGCATCCCCCCCCCCAGGGCCTGGGGGTCAGAGGGTCAGGCTGGATCCCTGGTAAGGCATCCCCACCCAGGGCCTGGGGGTCACAGGGCCAGGCTGGATCCCTGGTAAGGCATCCCCCCCAGGGCCTGGGGGGGTGCAGCGGGTCCGGAGAAGAGAGGCCGGGTCTGGGGGTGAAGTGGGTTGTGGGGTGGGTGGTGGCAGCGGGTCCGGAGAAGAGAGCCCGAGCCCAGGGGTGGGGCGGAGAGTCCGGGGAAGGGAGCCCCCCAGGGCCTGGGGGTCAGAGGGCCAGGCTGGATCCCTGGTAAGGGAGCCCCCAGGGCCTGGGGGGTCAGAGGGCCAGGCTGGATCCCTGGTAAGGCATCCCCACCCAGGGCCTGGGGGTCAGAGGGTCAGGCTGGATCCCTGGTAAGGCATCCCCCCCAGGGCCTGGGGGGGTCAGAGGGCCAGGCTGGATCCCTGGTAAGGCATCCCCACCCAGGGCCTGGGGGGGTCAGAGGGCCAGGCTGGATCCCTGGTAAGGCATCCCCACCCAGGGCCTGGGGAGGTCAGAGGGCCAGGCTGGATCCCTGGTAAGGCATCCCCACCCAGGGCCTGGGGGTCACAGGGCCAGGCTGGATCCCTGGTAAGGCATCCCCCCCAGGGCCTGGGGGGGTCAGAGGGCCAGGCTGGATCCCTGGTAAGGCATCCCCACCCAGGGCCTGGGGGTCACAGGGCCAGGCTGGATCCCTGGTAAGGCATCCCCCCCCCCCCCCCAGGGCCTGGGGGTCAGAGGGTCAGGCTGGATGCCTGGTAAGGCATCCCCCCCCCCCAGGGCCTGGGGGTCAGAGGGTCAGGCTGGATGCCTGGTAAGGCATCCCCCCAGGGCCTGGGGGGGGTCACAGGGCCAGGCTGGCCCACTGGTAAGGCATCCCCCCCCCCAGGGCCTGGGGGTCAGAGGGTCAGGCTGGATCCCTGGTAAGGCATCCCCACCCAGGGCCTGGGGGTCACAGGGCCAGGCTGGATCCCTGGTAAGGCATCCCCCCCAGGGCCTGGGGGGGTGCAGCGGGTCCGGAGAAGAGAGGCCGGGTCTGGGGGTGAAGTGGGTTGTGGGGTGGGTGGTGGCAGCGGGTCCGGAGAAGAGAGCCCGAGCCCAGGGGTGGGGCGGAGAGTCCGGGGAAGGGAGCCCCCCAGGGCCTGGGGGTCAGAGGGCCAGGCTGGATCCCTGGTAAGGGAGCCCCCAGGGCCTGGGGGGTCAGAGGGCCAGGCTGGATCCCTGGTAAGGCATCCCCACCCAGGGCCTGGGGGTCAGAGGGTCAGGCTGGATCCCTGGTAAGGCATCCCCCCCAGGGCCTGGGGGGGTCAGAGGGCCAGGCTGGATCCCTGGTAAGGCATCCCCACCCAGGGCCTGGGGGGGTCAGAGGGCCAGGCTGGATCCCTGGTAAGGCATCCCCACCCAGGGCCTGGGGGGGTCAGAGGGCCAGGCTGGATCCCTGGTAAGGCATCCCCACCCAGGGCCTGGGGGTCACAGGGCCAGGCTGGATCCCTGGTAAGGCATCCCCCCCAGGGCCTGGGGGGGTCAGAGGGCCAGGCTGGATCCCTGGTAAGGCATCCCCACCCAGGGCCTGGGGGTCACAGGGCCAGGCTGGATCCCTGGTAAGGCATCCCCCCCCCCCCCCCAGGGCCTGGGGGTCAGAGGGTCAGGCTGGATGCCTGGTAAGGCATCCCCCCCCCCCCAGGGCCTGGGGGTCAGAGGGTCAGGCTGGATGCCTGGTAAGGCATCCCCCCAGGGCCTGGGGGGGGTCACAGGGCCAGGCTGGCCCACTGGTAAGGCATCCCCCCCCCCAGGGCCTGGGGGTCAGAGGGTCAGGCTGGATCCCTGGTAAGGCATCCCCACCCAGGGCCTGGGGGTCACAGGGCCAGGCTGGATCCCTGGTAAGGCATCCCCCCCAGGGCCTGGGGGGGTGCAGCGGGTCCGGAGAAGAGAGGCCGGGTCTGGGGGTGAAGTGGGTTGTGGGGTGGGTGGTGGCAGCGGGTCCGGAGAAGAGAGCCCGAGCCCAGGGGTGGGGCGGAGAGTCCGGGGAAGGGAGCCCCCCAGGGCCTGGGGGTCAGAGGGCCAGGCTGGATCCCTGGTAAGGGAGCCCCCAGGGCCTGGGGGGTCAGAGGGCCAGGCTGGATCCCTGGTAAGGCATCCCCACCCAGGGCCTGGGGGTCAGAGGGTCAGGCTGGATCCCTGGTAAGGCATCCCCCCCAGGGCCTGGGGGGGTCAGAGGGCCAGGCTGGATCCCTGGTAAGGCATCCCCACCCAGGGCCTGGGGGGGTCAGAGGGCCAGGCTGGATCCCTGGTAAGGCATCCCCACCCAGGGCCTGGGGGGGTCAGAGGGCCAGGCTGGATCCCTGGTAAGGCATCCCCACCCAGGGCCTGGGGGTCACAGGGCCAGGCTGGATCCCTGGTAAGGCATCCCCCCCAGGGCCTGGGGGGGTCAGAGGGCCAGGCTGGATCCCTGGTAAGGCATCCCCACCCAGGGCCTGGGGGTCACAGGGCCAGGCTGGATCCCTGGTAAGGCATCCCCCCCCCCCCCCCAGGGCCTGGGGGTCAGAGGGTCAGGCTGGATGCCTGGTAAGGCATCCCCCCCCCCCAGGGCCTGGGGGTCAGAGGGTCAGGCTGGATGCCTGGTAAGGCATCCCCCCAGGGCCTGGGGGGGGTCACAGGGCCAGGCTGGCCCACTGGTAAGGCATCCCCCCCCCCAGGGCCTGGGGGTCAGAGGGTCAGGCTGGATCCCTGGTAAGGCATCCCCACCCAGGGCCTGGGGGTCACAGGGCCAGGCTGGATCCCTGGTAAGGCATCCCCCCCAGGGCCTGGGGGGGTGCAGCGGGTCCGGAGAAGAGAGGCCGGGTCTGGGGGTGAAGTGGGTTGTGGGGTGGGTGGTGGCAGCGGGTCCGGAGAAGAGAGCCCGAGCCCAGGGGTGGGGCGGAGAGTCCGGGGAAGGGAGCCCCCCAGGGCCTGGGGGTCAGAGGGCCAGGCTGGATCCCTGGTAAGGGAGCCCCCAGGGCCTGGGGGGTCAGAGGGCCAGGCTGGATCCCTGGTAAGGCATCCCCACCCAGGGCCTGGGGGTCAGAGGGTCAGGCTGGATCCCTGGTAAGGCATCCCCCCCAGGGCCTGGGGGGGTCAGAGGGCCAGGCTGGATCCCTGGTAAGGCATCCCCACCCAGGGCCTGGGGGGGTCAGAGGGCCAGGCTGGATCCCTGGTAAGGCATCCCCACCCAGGGCCTGGGGGGGTCAGAGGGCCAGGCTGGATCCCTGGTAAGGCATCCCCACCCAGGGCCTGGGGGTCACAGGGCCAGGCTGGATCCCTGGTAAGGCATCCCCCCCAGGGCCTGGGGGGGTCAGAGGGCCAGGCTGGATCCCTGGTAAGGCATCCCCACCCAGGGCCTGGGGGTCACAGGGCCAGGCTGGATCCCTGGTAAGGCATCCCCCCCCCCCCCCAGGGCCTGGGGGTCAGAGGGTCAGGCTGGATGCCTGGTAAGGCATCCCCCCCCCCCCAGGGCCTGGGGGTCAGAGGGTCAGGCTGGATGCCTGGTAAGGCATCCCCCCAGGGCCTGGGGGGGGTCACAGGGCCAGGCTGGCCCACTGGTAAGGCATCCCCCCCCCCAGGGCCTGGGGGTCAGAGGGTCAGGCTGGATCCCTGGTAAGGCATCCCCACCCAGGGCCTGGGGGTCACAGGGCCAGGCTGGATCCCTGGTAAGGCATCCCCCCCAGGGCCTGGGGGGGTGCAGCGGGTCCGGAGAAGAGAGGCCGGGTCTGGGGGTGAAGTGGGTTGTGGGGTGGGTGGTGGCAGCGGGTCCGGAGAAGAGAGCCCGAGCCCAGGGGTGGGGCGGAGAGTCCGGGGAAGGGAGCCCCCCAGGGCCTGGGGGTCAGAGGGCCAGGCTGGATCCCTGGTAAGGGAGCCCCCAGGGCCTGGGGGGTCAGAGGGCCAGGCTGGATCCCTGGTAAGGCATCCCCACCCAGGGCCTGGGGGTCAGAGGGTCAGGCTGGATCCCTGGTAAGGCATCCCCCCCAGGGCCTGGGGGGGTCAGAGGGCCAGGCTGGATCCCTGGTAAGGCATCCCCACCCAGGGCCTGGGGGGGTCAGAGGGCCAGGCTGGATCCCTGGTAAGGCATCCCCACCCAGGGCCTGGGGGGGTCAGAGGGCCAGGCTGGATCCCTGGTAAGGCATCCCCACCCAGGGCCTGGGGGTCACAGGGCCAGGCTGGATCCCTGGTAAGGCATCCCCCCCAGGGCCTGGGGGGGTCAGAGGGCCAGGCTGGATCCCTGGTAAGGCATCCCCACCCAGGGCCTGGGGGTCACAGGGCCACCCTGGTAAGGCATCCCCCCCCCCCCCCCAGGGCCTGGGGGTCAGAGGGTCAGGCTGGATGCCTGGTAAGGCATCCCCCCCCCCCCAGGGCCTGGGGGTCAGAGGGTCAGGCTGGATGCCTGGTAAGGCATCCCCCCAGGGCCTGGGGGGGGTCACAGGGCCAGGCTGGCCCACTGGTAAGGCATCCCCCCCCCCAGGGCCTGGGGGTCAGAGGGTCAGGCTGGATCCCTGGTAAGGCATCCCCACCCAGGGCCTGGGGGTCACAGGGCCAGGCTGGATCCCTGGTAAGGCATCCCCCCCAGGGCCTGGGGGGGTGCAGCGGGTCCGGAGAAGAGAGGCCGGGTCTGGGGGTGAAGTGGGTTGTGGGGTGGGTGGTGGCAGCGGGTCCGGAGAAGAGAGCCCGAGCCCAGGGGTGGGGCGGAGAGTCCGGGGAAGGGAGCCCCCCAGGGCCTGGGGGTCAGAGGGCCAGGCTGGATCCCTGGTAAGGGAGCCCCCAGGGCCTGGGGGGTCAGAGGGCCAGGCTGGATCCCTGGTAAGGCATCCCCACCCAGGGCCTGGGGGTCAGAGGGTCAGGCTGGATCCCTGGTAAGGCATCCCCCCCAGGGCCTGGGGGGGTCAGAGGGCCAGGCTGGATCCCTGGTAAGGCATCCCCACCCAGGGCCTGGGGGGGTCAGAGGGCCAGGCTGGATCCCTGGTAAGGCATCCCCACCCAGGGCCTGGGGGGGTCAGAGGGCCAGGCTGGATCCCTGGTAAGGCATCCCCACCCAGGGCCTGGGGGTCACAGGGCCAGGCTGGATCCCTGGTAAGGCATCCCCCCCAGGGCCTGGGGGGGTCAGAGGGCCAGGCTGGATCCCTGGTAAGGCATCCCCACCCAGGGCCTGGGGGTCACAGGGCCAGGCTGGATCCCTGGTAAGGCATCCCCCCCCCCCCCCCAGGGCCTGGGGGTCAGAGGGTCAGGCTGGATGCCTGGTAAGGCATCCCCCCCCCCCCAGGGCCTGGGGGTCAGAGGGTCAGGCTGGATGCCTGGTAAGGCATCCCCCCAGGGCCTGGGGGGGGTCACAGGGCCAGGCTGGCCCACTGGTAAGGCATCCCCCCCCCCAGGGCCTGGGGGTCAGAGGGTCAGGCTGGATCCCTGGTAAGGCATCCCCACCCAGGGCCTGGGGGTCACAGGGCCAGGCTGGATCCCTGGTAAGGCATCCCCCCCAGGGCCTGGGGGGGTGCAGCGGGTCCGGAGAAGAGAGGCCGGGTCTGGGGGTGAAGTGGGTTGTGGGGTGGGTGGTGGCAGCGGGTCCGGAGAAGAGAGCCCGAGCCCAGGGGTGGGGCGGAGAGTCCGGGGAAGGGAGCCCCCCAGGGCCTGGGGGTCAGAGGGCCAGGCTGGATCCCTGGTAAGGGAGCCCCCAGGGCCTGGGGGGTCAGAGGGCCAGGCTGGATCCCTGGTAAGGCATCCCCACCCAGGGCCTGGGGGTCAGAGGGTCAGGCTGGATCCCTGGTAAGGCATCCCCCCCAGGGCCTGGGGGGGTCAGAGGGCCAGGCTGGATCCCTGGTAAGGCATCCCCACCCAGGGCCTGGGGGGGTCAGAGGGCCAGGCTGGATCCCTGGTAAGGCATCCCCACCCAGGGCCTGGGGGGGTCAGAGGGCCAGGCTGGATCCCTGGTAAGGCATCCCCACCCAGGGCCTGGGGGTCACAGGGCCAGGCTGGATCCCTGGTAAGGCATCCCCCCCAGGGCCTGGGGGGGTCAGAGGGCCAGGCTGGATCCCTGGTAAGGCATCCCCACCCAGGGCCTGGGGGTCACAGGGCCAGGCTGGATCCCTGGTAAGGCATCCCCCCCCCCCCCCCAGGGCCTGGGGGTCAGAGGGTCAGGCTGGATGCCTGGTAAGGCATCCCCCCCCCCCCAGGGCCTGGGGGTCAGAGGGTCAGGCTGGATGCCTGGTAAGGCATCCCCCCAGGGCCTGGGGGGGGTCACAGGGCCAGGCTGGCCCACTGGTAAGGCATCCCCCCCCCCAGGGCCTGGGGGTCAGAGGGTCAGGCTGGATCCCTGGTAAGGCATCCCCACCCAGGGCCTGGGGGTCACAGGGCCAGGCTGGATCCCTGGTAAGGCATCCCCCCCAGGGCCTGGGGGGGTGCAGCGGGTCCGGAGAAGAGAGGCCGGGTCTGGGGGTGAAGTGGGTTGTGGGGTGGGTGGTGGCAGCGGGTCCGGAGAAGAGAGCCCGAGCCCAGGGGTGGGGCGGAGAGTCCGGGGAAGGGAGCCCCCCAGGGCCTGGGGGTCAGAGGGCCAGGCTGGATCCCTGGTAAGGGAGCCCCCAGGGCCTGGGGGGTCAGAGGGCCAGGCTGGATCCCTGGTAAGGCATCCCCACCCAGGGCCTGGGGGTCAGAGGGTCAGGCTGGATCCCTGGTAAGGCATCCCCCCCAGGGCCTGGGGGGGTCAGAGGGCCAGGCTGGATCCCTGGTAAGGCATCCCCACCCAGGGCCTGGGGGGGTCAGAGGGCCAGGCTGGATCCCTGGTAAGGCATCCCCACCCAGGGCCTGGGGGGGTCAGAGGGCCAGGCTGGATCCCTGGTAAGGCATCCCCACCCAGGGCCTGGGGGTCACAGGGCCAGGCTGGATCCCTGGTAAGGCATCCCCCCCAGGGCCTGGGGGGGTCAGAGGGCCAGGCTGGATCCCTGGTAAGGCATCCCCACCCAGGGCCTGGGGGTCACAGGGCCAGGCTGGATCCCTGGTAAGGCATCCCCCCCCCCCCCCCAGGGCCTGGGGGTCAGAGGGTCAGGCTGGATGCCTGGTAAGGCATCCCCCCCCCCCCAGGGCCTGGGGGTCAGAGGGTCAGGCTGGATGCCTGGTAAGGCATCCCCCCAGGGCCTGGGGGGGGTCACAGGGCCAGGCTGGCCCACTGGTAAGGCATCCCCCCCCCCAGGGCCTGGGGGTCAGAGGGTCAGGCTGGATCCCTGGTAAGGCATCCCCACCCAGGGCCTGGGGGTCACAGGGCCAGGCTGGATCCCTGGTAAGGCATCCCCCCCAGGGCCTGGGGGGGTGCAGCGGGTCCGGAGAAGAGAGGCCGGGTCTGGGGGTGAAGTGGGTTGTGGGGTGGGTGGTGGCAGCGGGTCCGGAGAAGAGAGCCCGAGCCCAGGGGTGGGGCGGAGAGTCCGGGGAAGGGAGCCCCCCAGGGCCTGGGGGTCAGAGGGCCAGGCTGGATCCCTGGTAAGGGAGCCCCCAGGGCCTGGGGGGTCAGAGGGCCAGGCTGGATCCCTGGTAAGGCATCCCCACCCAGGGCCTGGGGGTCAGAGGGTCAGGCTGGATCCCTGGTAAGGCATCCCCCCCAGGGCCTGGGGGGGTCAGAGGGCCAGGCTGGATCCCTGGTAAGGCATCCCCACCCAGGGCCTGGGGGGGTCAGAGGGCCAGGCTGGATCCCTGGTAAGGCATCCCCACCCAGGGCCTGGGGGGGTCAGAGGGCCAGGCTGGATCCCTGGTAAGGCATCCCCACCCAGGGCCTGGGGGTCACAGGGCCAGGCTGGATCCCTGGTAAGGCATCCCCCCCAGGGCCTGGGGGGGTCAGAGGGCCAGGCTGGATCCCTGGTAAGGCATCCCCACCCAGGGCCTGGGGGTCACAGGGCCAGGCTGGATCCCTGGTAAGGCATCCCCCCCCCCCCCCCAGGGCCTGGGGGTCAGAGGGTCAGGCTGGATGCCTGGTAAGGCATCCCCCCCCCCCCAGGGCCTGGGGGTCAGAGGGTCAGGCTGGATGCCTGGTAAGGCATCCCCCCAGGGCCTGGGGGGGGTCACAGGGCCAGGCTGGCCCACTGGTAAGGCATCCCCCCCCCCAGGGCCTGGGGGTCAGAGGGTCAGGCTGGATCCCTGGTAAGGCATCCCCACCCAGGGCCTGGGGGTCACAGGGCCAGGCTGGATCCCTGGTAAGGCATCCCCCCCAGGGCCTGGGGGGGTGCAGCGGGTCCGGAGAAGAGAGGCCGGGTCTGGGGGTGAAGTGGGTTGTGGGGTGGGTGGTGGCAGCGGGTCCGGAGAAGAGAGCCCGAGCCCAGGGGTGGGGCGGAGAGTCCGGGGAAGGGAGCCCCCCAGGGCCTGGGGGTCAGAGGGCCAGGCTGGATCCCTGGTAAGGGAGCCCCCAGGGCCTGGGGGGTCAGAGGGCCAGGCTGGATCCCTGGTAAGGCATCCCCACCCAGGGCCTGGGGGTCAGAGGGTCAGGCTGGATCCCTGGTAAGGCATCCCCCCCAGGGCCTGGGGGGGTCAGAGGGCCAGGCTGGATCCCTGGTAAGGCATCCCCACCCAGGGCCTGGGGGGGTCAGAGGGCCAGGCTGGATCCCTGGTAAGGCATCCCCACCCAGGGCCTGGGGGGGTCAGAGGGCCAGGCTGGATCCCTGGTAAGGCATCCCCACCCAGGGCCTGGGGGTCACAGGGCCAGGCTGGATCCCTGGTAAGGCATCCCCCCCAGGGCCTGGGGGGGTCAGAGGGCCAGGCTGGATCCCTGGTAAGGCATCCCCACCCAGGGCCTGGGGGTCACAGGGCCAGGCTGGATCCCTGGTAAGGCATCCCCCCCCCCCCCCCAGGGCCTGGGGGTCAGAGGGTCAGGCTGGATGCCTGGTAAGGCATCCCCCCCCCCCCAGGGCCTGGGGGTCAGAGGGTCAGGCTGGATGCCTGGTAAGGCATCCCCCCAGGGCCTGGGGGGGGTCACAGGGCCAGGCTGGCCCACTGGTAAGGCATCCCCCCCCCCAGGGCCTGGGGGTCAGAGGGTCAGGCTGGATCCCTGGTAAGGCATCCCCACCCAGGGCCTGGGGGTCACAGGGCCAGGCTGGATCCCTGGTAAGGCATCCCCCCCAGGGCCTGGGGGGGTGCAGCGGGTCCGGAGAAGAGAGGCCGGGTCTGGGGGTGAAGTGGGTTGTGGGGTGGGTGGTGGCAGCGGGTCCGGAGAAGAGAGCCCGAGCCCAGGGGTGGGGCGGAGAGTCCGGGGAAGGGAGCCCCCCAGGGCCTGGGGGTCAGAGGGCCAGGCTGGATCCCTGGTAAGGGAGCCCCCAGGGCCTGGGGGGTCAGAGGGCCAGGCTGGATCCCTGGTAAGGCATCCCCACCCAGGGCCTGGGGGTCAGAGGGTCAGGCTGGATCCCTGGTAAGGCATCCCCCCCAGGGCCTGGGGGGGTCAGAGGGCCAGGCTGGATCCCTGGTAAGGCATCCCCACCCAGGGCCTGGGGGGGTCAGAGGGCCAGGCTGGATCCCTGGTAAGGCATCCCCACCCAGGGCCTGGGGGGGTCAGAGGGCCAGGCTGGATCCCTGGTAAGGCATCCCCACCCAGGGCCTGGGGGTCACAGGGCCAGGCTGGATCCCTGGTAAGGCATCCCCCCCAGGGCCTGGGGGGGTCAGAGGGCCAGGCTGGATCCCTGGTAAGGCATCCCCACCCAGGGCCTGGGGGTCACAGGGCCAGGCTGGATCCCTGGTAAGGCATCCCCCCCCCCCCCCCAGGGCCTGGGGGTCAGAGGGTCAGGCTGGATGCCTGGTAAGGCATCCCCCCCCCCCCAGGGCCTGGGGGTCAGAGGGTCAGGCTGGATGCCTGGTAAGGCATCCCCCCAGGGCCTGGGGGGGGTCACAGGGCCAGGCTGGCCCACTGGTAAGGCATCCCCCCCCCCAGGGCCTGGGGGTCAGAGGGTCAGGCTGGATCCCTGGTAAGGCATCCCCACCCAGGGCCTGGGGGTCACAGGGCCAGGCTGGATCCCTGGTAAGGCATCCCCCCCAGGGCCTGGGGGGGTGCAGCGGGTCCGGAGAAGAGAGGCCGGGTCTGGGGGTGAAGTGGGTTGTGGGGTGGGTGGTGGCAGCGGGTCCGGAGAAGAGAGCCCGAGCCCAGGGGTGGGGCGGAGAGTCCGGGGAAGGGAGCCCCCCAGGGCCTGGGGGTCAGAGGGCCAGGCTGGATCCCTGGTAAGGGAGCCCCCAGGGCCTGGGGGGTCAGAGGGCCAGGCTGGATCCCTGGTAAGGCATCCCCACCCAGGGCCTGGGGGTCAGAGGGTCAGGCTGGATCCCTGGTAAGGCATCCCCCCCAGGGCCTGGGGGGGTCAGAGGGCCAGGCTGGATCCCTGGTAAGGCATCCCCACCCAGGGCCTGGGGGGGTCAGAGGGCCAGGCTGGATCCCTGGTAAGGCATCCCCACCCAGGGCCTGGGGGGGTCAGAGGGCCAGGCTGGATCCCTGGTAAGGCATCCCCACCCAGGGCCTGGGGGTCACAGGGCCAGGCTGGATCCCTGGTAAGGCATCCCCCCCAGGGCCTGGGGGGGTCAGAGGGCCAGGCTGGATCCCTGGTAAGGCATCCCCACCCAGGGCCTGGGGGTCACAGGGCCAGGCTGGATCCCTGGTAAGGCATCCCCCCCCCCCCCCCAGGGCCTGGGGGTCAGAGGGTCAGGCTGGATGCCTGGTAAGGCATCCCCCCCCCCCCAGGGCCTGGGGGTCAGAGGGTCAGGCTGGATGCCTGGTAAGGCATCCCCCCAGGGCCTGGGGGGGGTCACAGGGCCAGGCTGGCCCACTGGTAAGGCATCCCCCCCCCCAGGGCCTGGGGGTCAGAGGGTCAGGCTGGATCCCTGGTAAGGCATCCCCACCCAGGGCCTGGGGGTCACAGGGCCAGGCTGGATCCCTGGTAAGGCATCCCCCCCAGGGCCTGGGGGGGTGCAGCGGGTCCGGAGAAGAGAGGCCGGGTCTGGGGGTGAAGTGGGTTGTGGGGTGGGTGGTGGCAGCGGGTCCGGAGAAGAGAGCCCGAGCCCAGGGGTGGGGCGGAGAGTCCGGGGAAGGGAGCCCCCCAGGGCCTGGGGGTCAGAGGGCCAGGCTGGATCCCTGGTAAGGGAGCCCCCAGGGCCTGGGGGGTCAGAGGGCCAGGCTGGATCCCTGGTAAGGCATCCCCACCCAGGGCCTGGGGGTCAGAGGGTCAGGCTGGATCCCTGGTAAGGCATCCCCCCCAGGGCCTGGGGGGGTCAGAGGGCCAGGCTGGATCCCTGGTAAGGCATCCCCACCCAGGGCCTGGGGGGGTCAGAGGGCCAGGCTGGATCCCTGGTAAGGCATCCCCACCCAGGGCCTGGGGGGGTCAGAGGGCCAGGCTGGATCCCTGGTAAGGCATCCCCACCCAGGGCCTGGGGGTCACAGGGCCAGGCTGGATCCCTGGTAAGGCATCCCCCCCAGGGCCTGGGGGGGTCAGAGGGCCAGGCTGGATCCCTGGTAAGGCATCCCCACCCAGGGCCTGGGGGTCACAGGGCCAGGCTGGATCCCTGGTAAGGCATCCCCCCCCCCCCCCCAGGGCCTGGGGGTCAGAGGGTCAGGCTGGATGCCTGGTAAGGCATCCCCCCCCCCCCAGGGCCTGGGGGTCAGAGGGTCAGGCTGGATGCCTGGTAAGGCATCCCCCCAGGGCCTGGGGGGGGTCACAGGGCCAGGCTGGCCCACTGGTAAGGCATCCCCCCCCCCAGGGCCTGGGGGTCAGAGGGTCAGGCTGGATCCCTGGTAAGGCATCCCCACCCAGGGCCTGGGGGTCACAGGGCCAGGCTGGATCCCTGGTAAGGCATCCCCCCCAGGGCCTGGGGGGGTGCAGCGGGTCCGGAGAAGAGAGGCCGGGTCTGGGGGTGAAGTGGGTTGTGGGGTGGGTGGTGGCAGCGGGTCCGGAGAAGAGAGCCCGAGCCCAGGGGTGGGGCGGAGAGTCCGGGGAAGGGAGCCCCCCAGGGCCTGGGGGTCAGAGGGCCAGGCTGGATCCCTGGTAAGGGAGCCCCCAGGGCCTGGGGGGTCAGAGGGCCAGGCTGGATCCCTGGTAAGGCATCCCCACCCAGGGCCTGGGGGTCAGAGGGTCAGGCTGGATCCCTGGTAAGGCATCCCCCCCAGGGCCTGGGGGGGTCAGAGGGCCAGGCTGGATCCCTGGTAAGGCATCCCCACCCAGGGCCTGGGGGGGTCAGAGGGCCAGGCTGGATCCCTGGTAAGGCATCCCCACCCAGGGCCTGGGGGGGTCAGAGGGCCAGGCTGGATCCCTGGTAAGGCATCCCCACCCAGGGCCTGGGGGTCACAGGGCCAGGCTGGATCCCTGGTAAGGCATCCCCCCCAGGGCCTGGGGGGGTCAGAGGGCCAGGCTGGATCCCTGGTAAGGCATCCCCACCCAGGGCCTGGGGGTCACAGGGCCAGGCTGGATCCCTGGTAAGGCATCCCCCCCCCCCCCCCAGGGCCTGGGGGTCAGAGGGTCAGGCTGGATGCCTGGTAAGGCATCCCCCCCCCCCCAGGGCCTGGGGGTCAGAGGGTCAGGCTGGATGCCTGGTAAGGCATCCCCCCAGGGCCTGGGGGGGGTCACAGGGCCAGGCTGGCCCACTGGTAAGGCATCCCCCCCCCCAGGGCCTGGGGGTCAGAGGGTCAGGCTGGATCCCTGGTAAGGCATCCCCACCCAGGGCCTGGGGGTCACAGGGCCAGGCTGGATCCCTGGTAAGGCATCCCCCCCAGGGCCTGGGGGGGTCAGAGGGCCAGGCTGGATCCCTGGTAAGGCATCCCCCCCAGGGCCTGGGGGGTCAGAGGGCCAGGCTGGATCCCTGGTAAGGCATCCCCACCCAGGGCCTGGGGGTCACAGGGCCAGGCTGGATCCCTGGTAAGGCATCCCCACCCAGGGCCTGGGGGTCACAGGGCCAGGCTGGATCCCTGGTAAGGCATCCCCCCCCCCCCAGGGCCTGGGGGTCAGAGGGTCAGGCTGGATGCCTGGTAAGGCATCCCCCCCCAGGGCCTGGGGGTCAGAGGGTCAGGCTGGATGCCTGGTAAGGCATCCCCCCAGGGCCTGGGGGGTCACAGGGCCAGGCTGGATCCCTGGTAAGGCATCCCCCCCCCCCCCCCAGGGCCTGGGGGTCAGAGGGTCAGGCTGGATCCCTGGTAAGGCATCCCCCCAGGGCCTGGGGTTCACAGGGCCAGGCTGGGTCCCTGGTAAGGGAGGCCCCTAGGCCCCGGTCAGAGGGCCAGGCCGGACCTCCGGGGGGCCCTGTGAACACGGTAGGAAACGCCCCGTCCGTCCGTGCGGGTCAGAGGGCCAGGCCGTAAAACCGGGCCCGCGGCCCTTCCCCGCGCCCCCCCACCCCTCGGGAAGGTCAGCGCCGGAACGCCGTAGGAAACTCCCCGTCCGTTTTGAAGAACCACTTTTCTCACGTCACGAACGGAGGGAAGGGTGGC
>NW_028146644.1:200000-202500 GCF_056507025.1 Lutjanus erythropterus
GGTCAGAGGGTCAGGCTGGATCCCTGGTAAGGCATCCCCCCCAGGGCCTGGGGGGGTCAGAGGGCCAGGCTGGATCCCTGGTAAGGCATCCCCACCCAGGGCCTGGGGGGGTCAGAGGGCCAGGCTGGATCCCTGGTAAGGCATCCCCACCCAGGGCCTGGGGGGGTCAGAGGGCCAGGCTGGATCCCTGGTAAGGCATCCCCACCCAGGGCCTGGGGGTCACAGGGCCAGGCTGGATCCCTGGTAAGGCATCCCCCCCAGGGCCTGGGGGGGTCAGAGGGCCAGGCTGGATCCCTGGTAAGGCATCCCCACCCAGGGCCTGGGGGTCACAGGGCCAGGCTGGATCCCTGGTAAGGCATCCCCCCCCCCCCCCCAGGGCCTGGGGGTCAGAGGGTCAGGCTGGATGCCTGGTAAGGCATCCCCCCCCCCCCAGGGCCTGGGGGTCAGAGGGTCAGGCTGGATGCCTGGTAAGGCATCCCCCCAGGGCCTGGGGGGGGTCACAGGGCCAGGCTGGCCCACTGGTAAGGCATCCCCCCCCCCAGGGCCTGGGGGTCAGAGGGTCAGGCTGGATCCCTGGTAAGGCATCCCCACCCAGGGCCTGGGGGTCACAGGGCCAGGCTGGATCCCTGGTAAGGCATCCCCCCCAGGGCCTGGGGGGGTGCAGCGGGTCCGGAGAAGAGAGGCCGGGTCTGGGGGTGAAGTGGGTTGTGGGGTGGGTGGTGGCAGCGGGTCCGGAGAAGAGAGCCCGAGCCCAGGGGTGGGGCGGAGAGTCCGGGGAAGGGAGCCCCCCAGGGCCTGGGGGTCAGAGGGCCAGGCTGGATCCCTGGTAAGGGAGCCCCCAGGGCCTGGGGGGTCAGAGGGCCAGGCTGGATCCCTGGTAAGGCATCCCCACCCAGGGCCTGGGGGTCAGAGGGTCAGGCTGGATCCCTGGTAAGGCATCCCCCCCAGGGCCTGGGGGGGTCAGAGGGCCAGGCTGGATCCCTGGTAAGGCATCCCCACCCAGGGCCTGGGGGGGTCAGAGGGCCAGGCTGGATCCCTGGTAAGGCATCCCCACCCAGGGCCTGGGGGGGTCAGAGGGCCAGGCTGGATCCCTGGTAAGGCATCCCCACCCAGGGCCTGGGGGTCACAGGGCCAGGCTGGATCCCTGGTAAGGCATCCCCCCCAGGGCCTGGGGGGGTCAGAGGGCCAGGCTGGATCCCTGGTAAGGCATCCCCACCCAGGGCCTGGGGGTCACAGGGCCAGGCTGGATCCCTGGTAAGGCATCCCCCCCCCCCCCCCAGGGCCTGGGGGTCAGAGGGTCAGGCTGGATGCCTGGTAAGGCATCCCCCCCCCCCCAGGGCCTGGGGGTCAGAGGGTCAGGCTGGATGCCTGGTAAGGCATCCCCCCAGGGCCTGGGGGGGGTCACAGGGCCAGGCTGGCCCACTGGTAAGGCATCCCCCCCCCCAGGGCCTGGGGGTCAGAGGGTCAGGCTGGATCCCTGGTAAGGCATCCCCACCCAGGGCCTGGGGGTCACAGGGCCAGGCTGGATCCCTGGTAAGGCATCCCCCCCAGGGCCTGGGGGGGTCAGAGGGCCAGGCTGGATCCCTGGTAAGGCATCCCCCCCAGGGCCTGGGGGGTCAGAGGGCCAGGCTGGATCCCTGGTAAGGCATCCCCACCCAGGGCCTGGGGGTCACAGGGCCAGGCTGGATCCCTGGTAAGGCATCCCCACCCAGGGCCTGGGGGTCACAGGGCCAGGCTGGATCCCTGGTAAGGCATCCCCCCCCCCCCAGGGCCTGGGGGTCAGAGGGTCAGGCTGGATGCCTGGTAAGGCATCCCCCCCCAGGGCCTGGGGGTCAGAGGGTCAGGCTGGATGCCTGGTAAGGCATCCCCCCAGGGCCTGGGGGGTCACAGGGCCAGGCTGGATCCCTGGTAAGGCATCCCCCCCCCCCCCCCCAGGGCCTGGGGGTCAGAGGGTCAGGCTGGATCCCTGGTAAGGCATCCCCCCAGGGCCTGGGGTTCACAGGGCCAGGCTGGGTCCCTGGTAAGGGAGGCCCCTAGGCCCCGGTCAGAGGGCCAGGCCGGACCTCCGGGGGGCCCTGTGAACACGGTAGGAAACGCCCCGTCCGTCCGTGCGGGTCAGAGGGCCAGGCCGTAAAACCGGGCCCGCGGCCCTTCCCCGCGCCCCCCCACCCCTCGGGAAGGTCAGCGCCGGAACGCCGTAGGAAACTCCCCGTCCGTTTTGAAGAACCACTTTTCTCACGTCACGAACGGAGGGAAGGGTGGCCGCGCCGGCCCCCGTAGGCGCGTCGGGCGGCAGAACACGGTAGGAAACGGCCCGTCCGTTTCCAGGGAACGGGCTCACGAAGCGGTTACGGGTCCCCGCCGGGCTTCCGGGTTACGGAGATGCGGGACGGCGGGCGGGGGCGTCCCCGCTCGGCCGCTTCTTCTCCCGGAGCTTCTTTTCTTTCCCCACGCCCCCGTCCAGACCCACCGACCGATCGGCAAACGTGACCCGCCATCG
>NW_028146644.1:212500-222500 GCF_056507025.1 Lutjanus erythropterus
CCAGGGCCTGGGGGTCAGAGGGTCAGGCTGGATCCCTGGTAAGGCATCCCCACCCAGGGCCTGGGGGTCACAGGGCCAGGCTGGATCCCTGGTAAGGCATCCCCCCCAGGGCCTGGGGGGGTGCAGCGGGTCCGGAGAAGAGAGGCCGGGTCTGGGGGTGAAGTGGGTTGTGGGGTGGGTGGTGGCAGCGGGTCCGGAGAAGAGAGCCCGAGCCCAGGGGTGGGGCGGAGAGTCCGGGGAAGGGAGCCCCCCAGGGCCTGGGGGTCAGAGGGCCAGGCTGGATCCCTGGTAAGGGAGCCCCCAGGGCCTGGGGGGTCAGAGGGCCAGGCTGGATCCCTGGTAAGGCATCCCCACCCAGGGCCTGGGGGTCAGAGGGTCAGGCTGGATCCCTGGTAAGGCATCCCCCCCAGGGCCTGGGGGGGTCAGAGGGCCAGGCTGGATCCCTGGTAAGGCATCCCCACCCAGGGCCTGGGGGGGTCAGAGGGCCAGGCTGGATCCCTGGTAAGGCATCCCCACCCAGGGCCTGGGGGGGTCAGAGGGCCAGGCTGGATCCCTGGTAAGGCATCCCCACCCAGGGCCTGGGGGTCACAGGGCCAGGCTGGATCCCTGGTAAGGCATCCCCCCCAGGGCCTGGGGGGGTCAGAGGGCCAGGCTGGATCCCTGGTAAGGCATCCCCACCCAGGGCCTGGGGGTCACAGGGCCAGGCTGGATCCCTGGTAAGGCATCCCCCCCCCCCCCCAGGGCCTGGGGGTCAGAGGGTCAGGCTGGATGCCTGGTAAGGCATCCCCCCCCCCCCAGGGCCTGGGGGTCAGAGGGTCAGGCTGGATGCCTGGTAAGGCATCCCCCCAGGGCCTGGGGGGGGTCACAGGGCCAGGCTGGCCCACTGGTAAGGCATCCCCCCCCCCAGGGCCTGGGGGTCAGAGGGTCAGGCTGGATCCCTGGTAAGGCATCCCCACCCAGGGCCTGGGGGTCACAGGGCCAGGCTGGATCCCTGGTAAGGCATCCCCCCCAGGGCCTGGGGGGGTGCAGCGGGTCCGGAGAAGAGAGGCCGGGTCTGGGGGTGAAGTGGGTTGTGGGGTGGGTGGTGGCAGCGGGTCCGGAGAAGAGAGCCCGAGCCCAGGGGTGGGGCGGAGAGTCCGGGGAAGGGAGCCCCCCAGGGCCTGGGGGTCAGAGGGCCAGGCTGGATCCCTGGTAAGGGAGCCCCCAGGGCCTGGGGGGTCAGAGGGCCAGGCTGGATCCCTGGTAAGGCATCCCCACCCAGGGCCTGGGGGTCAGAGGGTCAGGCTGGATCCCTGGTAAGGCATCCCCCCCAGGGCCTGGGGGGGTCAGAGGGCCAGGCTGGATCCCTGGTAAGGCATCCCCACCCAGGGCCTGGGGGGGTCAGAGGGCCAGGCTGGATCCCTGGTAAGGCATCCCCACCCAGGGCCTGGGGGGGTCAGAGGGCCAGGCTGGATCCCTGGTAAGGCATCCCCACCCAGGGCCTGGGGGTCACAGGGCCAGGCTGGATCCCTGGTAAGGCATCCCCCCCAGGGCCTGGGGGGGTCAGAGGGCCAGGCTGGATCCCTGGTAAGGCATCCCCACCCAGGGCCTGGGGGTCACAGGGCCAGGCTGGATCCCTGGTAAGGCATCCCCCCCCCCCCCCCAGGGCCTGGGGGTCAGAGGGTCAGGCTGGATGCCTGGTAAGGCATCCCCCCCCCCCAGGGCCTGGGGGTCAGAGGGTCAGGCTGGATGCCTGGTAAGGCATCCCCCCAGGGCCTGGGGGGGGTCACAGGGCCAGGCTGGCCCACTGGTAAGGCATCCCCCCCCCCAGGGCCTGGGGGTCAGAGGGTCAGGCTGGATCCCTGGTAAGGCATCCCCACCCAGGGCCTGGGGGTCACAGGGCCAGGCTGGATCCCTGGTAAGGCATCCCCCCCAGGGCCTGGGGGGGTGCAGCGGGTCCGGAGAAGAGAGGCCGGGTCTGGGGGTGAAGTGGGTTGTGGGGTGGGTGGTGGCAGCGGGTCCGGAGAAGAGAGCCCGAGCCCAGGGGTGGGGCGGAGAGTCCGGGGAAGGGAGCCCCCCAGGGCCTGGGGGTCAGAGGGCCAGGCTGGATCCCTGGTAAGGGAGCCCCCAGGGCCTGGGGGGTCAGAGGGCCAGGCTGGATCCCTGGTAAGGCATCCCCACCCAGGGCCTGGGGGTCAGAGGGTCAGGCTGGATCCCTGGTAAGGCATCCCCCCCAGGGCCTGGGGGGGTCAGAGGGCCAGGCTGGATCCCTGGTAAGGCATCCCCACCCAGGGCCTGGGGGGGTCAGAGGGCCAGGCTGGATCCCTGGTAAGGCATCCCCACCCAGGGCCTGGGGGGGTCAGAGGGCCAGGCTGGATCCCTGGTAAGGCATCCCCACCCAGGGCCTGGGGGTCACAGGGCCAGGCTGGATCCCTGGTAAGGCATCCCCCCCAGGGCCTGGGGGGGTCAGAGGGCCAGGCTGGATCCCTGGTAAGGCATCCCCACCCAGGGCCTGGGGGTCACAGGGCCAGGCTGGATCCCTGGTAAGGCATCCCCCCCCCCCCCCAGGGCCTGGGGGTCAGAGGGTCAGGCTGGATGCCTGGTAAGGCATCCCCCCCCCCCCAGGGCCTGGGGGTCAGAGGGTCAGGCTGGATGCCTGGTAAGGCATCCCCCCAGGGCCTGGGGGGGGTCACAGGGCCAGGCTGGCCCACTGGTAAGGCATCCCCCCCCCCAGGGCCTGGGGGTCAGAGGGTCAGGCTGGATCCCTGGTAAGGCATCCCCACCCAGGGCCTGGGGGTCACAGGGCCAGGCTGGATCCCTGGTAAGGCATCCCCCCCAGGGCCTGGGGGGGTGCAGCGGGTCCGGAGAAGAGAGGCCGGGTCTGGGGGTGAAGTGGGTTGTGGGGTGGGTGGTGGCAGCGGGTCCGGAGAAGAGAGCCCGAGCCCAGGGGTGGGGCGGAGAGTCCGGGGAAGGGAGCCCCCCAGGGCCTGGGGGTCAGAGGGCCAGGCTGGATCCCTGGTAAGGGAGCCCCCAGGGCCTGGGGGGTCAGAGGGCCAGGCTGGATCCCTGGTAAGGCATCCCCACCCAGGGCCTGGGGGTCAGAGGGTCAGGCTGGATCCCTGGTAAGGCATCCCCCCCAGGGCCTGGGGGGGTCAGAGGGCCAGGCTGGATCCCTGGTAAGGCATCCCCACCCAGGGCCTGGGGGGGTCAGAGGGCCAGGCTGGATCCCTGGTAAGGCATCCCCACCCAGGGCCTGGGGGGGTCAGAGGGCCAGGCTGGATCCCTGGTAAGGCATCCCCACCCAGGGCCTGGGGGTCACAGGGCCAGGCTGGATCCCTGGTAAGGCATCCCCCCCAGGGCCTGGGGGGGTCAGAGGGCCAGGCTGGATCCCTGGTAAGGCATCCCCACCCAGGGCCTGGGGGTCACAGGGCCAGGCTGGATCCCTGGTAAGGCATCCCCCCCCCCCCCCCAGGGCCTGGGGGTCAGAGGGTCAGGCTGGATGCCTGGTAAGGCATCCCCCCCCCCCAGGGCCTGGGGGTCAGAGGGTCAGGCTGGATGCCTGGTAAGGCATCCCCCCAGGGCCTGGGGGGGGTCACAGGGCCAGGCTGGCCCACTGGTAAGGCATCCCCCCCCCCAGGGCCTGGGGGTCAGAGGGTCAGGCTGGATCCCTGGTAAGGCATCCCCACCCAGGGCCTGGGGGTCACAGGGCCAGGCTGGATCCCTGGTAAGGCATCCCCCCCAGGGCCTGGGGGGGTGCAGCGGGTCCGGAGAAGAGAGGCCGGGTCTGGGGGTGAAGTGGGTTGTGGGGTGGGTGGTGGCAGCGGGTCCGGAGAAGAGAGCCCGAGCCCAGGGGTGGGGCGGAGAGTCCGGGGAAGGGAGCCCCCCAGGGCCTGGGGGTCAGAGGGCCAGGCTGGATCCCTGGTAAGGGAGCCCCCAGGGCCTGGGGGGTCAGAGGGCCAGGCTGGATCCCTGGTAAGGCATCCCCACCCAGGGCCTGGGGGTCAGAGGGTCAGGCTGGATCCCTGGTAAGGCATCCCCCCCAGGGCCTGGGGGGGTCAGAGGGCCAGGCTGGATCCCTGGTAAGGCATCCCCACCCAGGGCCTGGGGGGGTCAGAGGGCCAGGCTGGATCCCTGGTAAGGCATCCCCACCCAGGGCCTGGGGGGGTCAGAGGGCCAGGCTGGATCCCTGGTAAGGCATCCCCACCCAGGGCCTGGGGGTCACAGGGCCAGGCTGGATCCCTGGTAAGGCATCCCCCCCAGGGCCTGGGGGGGTCAGAGGGCCAGGCTGGATCCCTGGTAAGGCATCCCCACCCAGGGCCTGGGGGTCACAGGGCCAGGCTGGATCCCTGGTAAGGCATCCCCCCCCCCCCCCAGGGCCTGGGGGTCAGAGGGTCAGGCTGGATGCCTGGTAAGGCATCCCCCCCCCCCCAGGGCCTGGGGGTCAGAGGGTCAGGCTGGATGCCTGGTAAGGCATCCCCCCAGGGCCTGGGGGGGGTCACAGGGCCAGGCTGGCCCACTGGTAAGGCATCCCCCCCCCCAGGGCCTGGGGGTCAGAGGGTCAGGCTGGATCCCTGGTAAGGCATCCCCACCCAGGGCCTGGGGGTCACAGGGCCAGGCTGGATCCCTGGTAAGGCATCCCCCCCAGGGCCTGGGGGGGTGCAGCGGGTCCGGAGAAGAGAGGCCGGGTCTGGGGGTGAAGTGGGTTGTGGGGTGGGTGGTGGCAGCGGGTCCGGAGAAGAGAGCCCGAGCCCAGGGGTGGGGCGGAGAGTCCGGGGAAGGGAGCCCCCCAGGGCCTGGGGGTCAGAGGGCCAGGCTGGATCCCTGGTAAGGGAGCCCCCAGGGCCTGGGGGGTCAGAGGGCCAGGCTGGATCCCTGGTAAGGCATCCCCACCCAGGGCCTGGGGGTCAGAGGGTCAGGCTGGATCCCTGGTAAGGCATCCCCCCCAGGGCCTGGGGGGGTCAGAGGGCCAGGCTGGATCCCTGGTAAGGCATCCCCACCCAGGGCCTGGGGGGGTCAGAGGGCCAGGCTGGATCCCTGGTAAGGCATCCCCACCCAGGGCCTGGGGAGGTCAGAGGGCCAGGCTGGATCCCTGGTAAGGCATCCCCACCCAGGGCCTGGGGGTCACAGGGCCAGGCTGGATCCCTGGTAAGGCATCCCCCCCAGGGCCTGGGGGGGTCAGAGGGCCAGGCTGGATCCCTGGTAAGGCATCCCCACCCAGGGCCTGGGGGTCACAGGGCCAGGCTGGATCCCTGGTAAGGCATCCCCCCCCCCCCCCCAGGGCCTGGGGGTCAGAGGGTCAGGCTGGATGCCTGGTAAGGCATCCCCCCCCCCCAGGGCCTGGGGGTCAGAGGGTCAGGCTGGATGCCTGGTAAGGCATCCCCCCAGGGCCTGGGGGGGGTCACAGGGCCAGGCTGGCCCACTGGTAAGGCATCCCCCCCCCCAGGGCCTGGGGGTCAGAGGGTCAGGCTGGATCCCTGGTAAGGCATCCCCACCCAGGGCCTGGGGGTCACAGGGCCAGGCTGGATCCCTGGTAAGGCATCCCCCCCAGGGCCTGGGGGGGTGCAGCGGGTCCGGAGAAGAGAGGCCGGGTCTGGGGGTGAAGTGGGTTGTGGGGTGGGTGGTGGCAGCGGGTCCGGAGAAGAGAGCCCGAGCCCAGGGGTGGGGCGGAGAGTCCGGGGAAGGGAGCCCCCCAGGGCCTGGGGGTCAGAGGGCCAGGCTGGATCCCTGGTAAGGGAGCCCCCAGGGCCTGGGGGGTCAGAGGGCCAGGCTGGATCCCTGGTAAGGCATCCCCACCCAGGGCCTGGGGGTCAGAGGGTCAGGCTGGATCCCTGGTAAGGCATCCCCCCCAGGGCCTGGGGGGGTCAGAGGGCCAGGCTGGATCCCTGGTAAGGCATCCCCACCCAGGGCCTGGGGGGGTCAGAGGGCCAGGCTGGATCCCTGGTAAGGCATCCCCACCCAGGGCCTGGGGGGGTCAGAGGGCCAGGCTGGATCCCTGGTAAGGCATCCCCACCCAGGGCCTGGGGGTCACAGGGCCAGGCTGGATCCCTGGTAAGGCATCCCCCCCAGGGCCTGGGGGGGTCAGAGGGCCAGGCTGGATCCCTGGTAAGGCATCCCCACCCAGGGCCTGGGGGTCACAGGGCCAGGCTGGATCCCTGGTAAGGCATCCCCCCCCCCCCCCCAGGGCCTGGGGGTCAGAGGGTCAGGCTGGATGCCTGGTAAGGCATCCCCCCCCCCCCAGGGCCTGGGGGTCAGAGGGTCAGGCTGGATGCCTGGTAAGGCATCCCCCCAGGGCCTGGGGGGGGTCACAGGGCCAGGCTGGCCCACTGGTAAGGCATCCCCCCCCCCAGGGCCTGGGGGTCAGAGGGTCAGGCTGGATCCCTGGTAAGGCATCCCCACCCAGGGCCTGGGGGTCACAGGGCCAGGCTGGATCCCTGGTAAGGCATCCCCCCCAGGGCCTGGGGGGGTGCAGCGGGTCCGGAGAAGAGAGGCCGGGTCTGGGGGTGAAGTGGGTTGTGGGGTGGGTGGTGGCAGCGGGTCCGGAGAAGAGAGCCCGAGCCCAGGGGTGGGGCGGAGAGTCCGGGGAAGGGAGCCCCCCAGGGCCTGGGGGTCAGAGGGCCAGGCTGGATCCCTGGTAAGGGAGCCCCCAGGGCCTGGGGGGTCAGAGGGCCAGGCTGGATCCCTGGTAAGGCATCCCCACCCAGGGCCTGGGGGTCAGAGGGTCAGGCTGGATCCCTGGTAAGGCATCCCCCCCAGGGCCTGGGGGGGTCAGAGGGCCAGGCTGGATCCCTGGTAAGGCATCCCCACCCAGGGCCTGGGGGGGTCAGAGGGCCAGGCTGGATCCCTGGTAAGGCATCCCCACCCAGGGCCTGGGGGGGTCAGAGGGCCAGGCTGGATCCCTGGTAAGGCATCCCCACCCAGGGCCTGGGGGTCACAGGGCCAGGCTGGATCCCTGGTAAGGCATCCCCCCCAGGGCCTGGGGGGGTCAGAGGGCCAGGCTGGATCCCTGGTAAGGCATCCCCACCCAGGGCCTGGGGGTCACAGGGCCAGGCTGGATCCCTGGTAAGGCATCCCCCCCCCCCCCCCAGGGCCTGGGGGTCAGAGGGTCAGGCTGGATGCCTGGTAAGGCATCCCCCCCCCCCAGGGCCTGGGGGTCAGAGGGTCAGGCTGGATGCCTGGTAAGGCATCCCCCCAGGGCCTGGGGGGGGTCACAGGGCCAGGCTGGCCCACTGGTAAGGCATCCCCCCCCCCAGGGCCTGGGGGTCAGAGGGTCAGGCTGGATCCCTGGTAAGGCATCCCCACCCAGGGCCTGGGGGTCACAGGGCCAGGCTGGATCCCTGGTAAGGCATCCCCCCCAGGGCCTGGGGGGGTGCAGCGGGTCCGGAGAAGAGAGGCCGGGTCTGGGGGTGAAGTGGGTTGTGGGGTGGGTGGTGGCAGCGGGTCCGGAGAAGAGAGCCCGAGCCCAGGGGTGGGGCGGAGAGTCCGGGGAAGGGAGCCCCCCAGGGCCTGGGGGTCAGAGGGCCAGGCTGGATCCCTGGTAAGGGAGCCCCCAGGGCCTGGGGGGTCAGAGGGCCAGGCTGGATCCCTGGTAAGGCATCCCCACCCAGGGCCTGGGGGTCAGAGGGTCAGGCTGGATCCCTGGTAAGGCATCCCCCCCAGGGCCTGGGGGGGTCAGAGGGCCAGGCTGGATCCCTGGTAAGGCATCCCCACCCAGGGCCTGGGGGGGTCAGAGGGCCAGGCTGGATCCCTGGTAAGGCATCCCCACCCAGGGCCTGGGGGGGTCAGAGGGCCAGGCTGGATCCCTGGTAAGGCATCCCCACCCAGGGCCTGGGGGTCACAGGGCCAGGCTGGATCCCTGGTAAGGCATCCCCCCCAGGGCCTGGGGGGGTCAGAGGGCCAGGCTGGATCCCTGGTAAGGCATCCCCACCCAGGGCCTGGGGGTCACAGGGCCAGGCTGGATCCCTGGTAAGGCATCCCCCCCCCCCCCCCAGGGCCTGGGGGTCAGAGGGTCAGGCTGGATGCCTGGTAAGGCATCCCCCCCCCCCCAGGGCCTGGGGGTCAGAGGGTCAGGCTGGATGCCTGGTAAGGCATCCCCCCAGGGCCTGGGGGGGGTCACAGGGCCAGGCTGGCCCACTGGTAAGGCATCCCCCCCCCCAGGGCCTGGGGGTCAGAGGGTCAGGCTGGATCCCTGGTAAGGCATCCCCACCCAGGGCCTGGGGGTCACAGGGCCAGGCTGGATCCCTGGTAAGGCATCCCCCCCAGGGCCTGGGGGGGTGCAGCGGGTCCGGAGAAGAGAGGCCGGGTCTGGGGGTGAAGTGGGTTGTGGGGTGGGTGGTGGCAGCGGGTCCGGAGAAGAGAGCCCGAGCCCAGGGGTGGGGCGGAGAGTCCGGGGAAGGGAGCCCCCCAGGGCCTGGGGGTCAGAGGGCCAGGCTGGATCCCTGGTAAGGGAGCCCCCAGGGCCTGGGGGGTCAGAGGGCCAGGCTGGATCCCTGGTAAGGCATCCCCACCCAGGGCCTGGGGGTCAGAGGGTCAGGCTGGATCCCTGGTAAGGCATCCCCCCCAGGGCCTGGGGGGGTCAGAGGGCCAGGCTGGATCCCTGGTAAGGCATCCCCACCCAGGGCCTGGGGGGGTCAGAGGGCCAGGCTGGATCCCTGGTAAGGCATCCCCACCCAGGGCCTGGGGGGGTCAGAGGGCCAGGCTGGATCCCTGGTAAGGCATCCCCACCCAGGGCCTGGGGGTCACAGGGCCAGGCTGGATCCCTGGTAAGGCATCCCCCCCAGGGCCTGGGGGGGTCAGAGGGCCAGGCTGGATCCCTGGTAAGGCATCCCCACCCAGGGCCTGGGGGTCACAGGGCCAGGCTGGATCCCTGGTAAGGCATCCCCCCCCCCCCCCCAGGGCCTGGGGGTCAGAGGGTCAGGCTGGATGCCTGGTAAGGCATCCCCCCCCCCCCAGGGCCTGGGGGTCAGAGGGTCAGGCTGGATGCCTGGTAAGGCATCCCCCCAGGGCCTGGGGGGGGTCACAGGGCCAGGCTGGCCCACTGGTAAGGCATCCCCCCCCCCAGGGCCTGGGGGTCAGAGGGTCAGGCTGGATCCCTGGTAAGGCATCCCCACCCAGGGCCTGGGGGTCACAGGGCCAGGCTGGATCCCTGGTAAGGCATCCCCCCCAGGGCCTGGGGGGGTGCAGCGGGTCCGGAGAAGAGAGGCCGGGTCTGGGGGTGAAGTGGGTTGTGGGGTGGGTGGTGGCAGCGGGTCCGGAGAAGAGAGCCCGAGCCCAGGGGTGGGGCGGAGAGTCCGGGGAAGGGAGCCCCCCAGGGCCTGGGGGTCAGAGGGCCAGGCTGGATCCCTGGTAAGGGAGCCCCCAGGGCCTGGGGGGTCAGAGGGCCAGGCTGGATCCCTGGTAAGGCATCCCCACCCAGGGCCTGGGGGTCAGAGGGTCAGGCTGGATCCCTGGTAAGGCATCCCCCCCAGGGCCTGGGGGGGTCAGAGGGCCAGGCTGGATCCCTGGTAAGGCATCCCCACCCAGGGCCTGGGGGGGTCAGAGGGCCAGGCTGGATCCCTGGTAAGGCATCCCCACCCAGGGCCTGGGGGGGTCAGAGGGCCAGGCTGGATCCCTGGTAAGGCATCCCCACCCAGGGCCTGGGGGTCACAGGGCCAGGCTGGATCCCTGGTAAGGCATCCCCCCCAGGGCCTGGGGGGGTCAGAGGGCCAGGCTGGATCCCTGGTAAGGCATCCCCACCCAGGGCCTGGGGGTCACAGGGCCAGGCTGGATCCCTGGTAAGGCATCCCCCCCCCCCCCCCAGGGCCTGGGGGTCAGAGGGTCAGGCTGGATGCCTGGTAAGGCATCCCCCCCCCCCCAGGGCCTGGGGGTCAGAGGGTCAGGCTGGATGCCTGGTAAGGCATCCCCCCAGGGCCTGGGGGGGGTCACAGGGCCAGGCTGGCCCACTGGTAAGGCATCCCCCCCCCCAGGGCCTGGGGGTCAGAGGGTCAGGCTGGATCCCTGGTAAGGCATCCCCACCCAGGGCCTG
>NW_028146644.1:235000-240000 GCF_056507025.1 Lutjanus erythropterus
TGGATGCCTGGTAAGGCATCCCCCCCCCCCCAGGGCCTGGGGGTCAGAGGGTCAGGCTGGATGCCTGGTAAGGCATCCCCCCAGGGCCTGGGGGGGGTCACAGGGCCAGGCTGGCCCACTGGTAAGGCATCCCCCCCCCCAGGGCCTGGGGGTCAGAGGGTCAGGCTGGATCCCTGGTAAGGCATCCCCACCCAGGGCCTGGGGGTCACAGGGCCAGGCTGGATCCCTGGTAAGGCATCCCCCCCAGGGCCTGGGGGGGTGCAGCGGGTCCGGAGAAGAGAGGCCGGGTCTGGGGGTGAAGTGGGTTGTGGGGTGGGTGGTGGCAGCGGGTCCGGAGAAGAGAGCCCGAGCCCAGGGGTGGGGCGGAGAGTCCGGGGAAGGGAGCCCCCCAGGGCCTGGGGGTCAGAGGGCCAGGCTGGATCCCTGGTAAGGGAGCCCCCAGGGCCTGGGGGGTCAGAGGGCCAGGCTGGATCCCTGGTAAGGCATCCCCACCCAGGGCCTGGGGGTCAGAGGGTCAGGCTGGATCCCTGGTAAGGCATCCCCCCCAGGGCCTGGGGGGGTCAGAGGGCCAGGCTGGATCCCTGGTAAGGCATCCCCACCCAGGGCCTGGGGGGGTCAGAGGGCCAGGCTGGATCCCTGGTAAGGCATCCCCACCCAGGGCCTGGGGGGGTCAGAGGGCCAGGCTGGATCCCTGGTAAGGCATCCCCACCCAGGGCCTGGGGGTCACAGGGCCAGGCTGGATCCCTGGTAAGGCATCCCCCCCAGGGCCTGGGGGGGTCAGAGGGCCAGGCTGGATCCCTGGTAAGGCATCCCCACCCAGGGCCTGGGGGTCACAGGGCCAGGCTGGATCCCTGGTAAGGCATCCCCCCCCCCCCCCCAGGGCCTGGGGGTCAGAGGGTCAGGCTGGATGCCTGGTAAGGCATCCCCCCCCCCCCAGGGCCTGGGGGTCAGAGGGTCAGGCTGGATGCCTGGTAAGGCATCCCCCCAGGGCCTGGGGGGGGTCACAGGGCCAGGCTGGCCCACTGGTAAGGCATCCCCCCCCCCAGGGCCTGGGGGTCAGAGGGTCAGGCTGGATCCCTGGTAAGGCATCCCCACCCAGGGCCTGGGGGTCACAGGGCCAGGCTGGATCCCTGGTAAGGCATCCCCCCCAGGGCCTGGGGGGGTGCAGCGGGTCCGGAGAAGAGAGGCCGGGTCTGGGGGTGAAGTGGGTTGTGGGGTGGGTGGTGGCAGCGGGTCCGGAGAAGAGAGCCCGAGCCCAGGGGTGGGGCGGAGAGTCCGGGGAAGGGAGCCCCCCAGGGCCTGGGGGTCAGAGGGCCAGGCTGGATCCCTGGTAAGGGAGCCCCCAGGGCCTGGGGGGTCAGAGGGCCAGGCTGGATCCCTGGTAAGGCATCCCCACCCAGGGCCTGGGGGTCAGAGGGTCAGGCTGGATCCCTGGTAAGGCATCCCCCCCAGGGCCTGGGGGGGTCAGAGGGCCAGGCTGGATCCCTGGTAAGGCATCCCCACCCAGGGCCTGGGGGGGTCAGAGGGCCAGGCTGGATCCCTGGTAAGGCATCCCCACCCAGGGCCTGGGGGGGTCAGAGGGCCAGGCTGGATCCCTGGTAAGGCATCCCCACCCAGGGCCTGGGGGTCACAGGGCCAGGCTGGATCCCTGGTAAGGCATCCCCCCCAGGGCCTGGGGGGGTCAGAGGGCCAGGCTGGATCCCTGGTAAGGCATCCCCACCCAGGGCCTGGGGGTCACAGGGCCAGGCTGGATCCCTGGTAAGGCATCCCCCCCCCCCCCCCCCAGGGCCTGGGGGTCAGAGGGTCAGGCTGGATGCCTGGTAAGGCATCCCCCCCCCCCCAGGGCCTGGGGGTCAGAGGGTCAGGCTGGATGCCTGGTAAGGCATCCCCCCAGGGCCTGGGGGGGGTCACAGGGCCAGGCTGGCCCACTGGTAAGGCATCCCCCCCCCCAGGGCCTGGGGGTCAGAGGGTCAGGCTGGATCCCTGGTAAGGCATCCCCACCCAGGGCCTGGGGGTCACAGGGCCAGGCTGGATCCCTGGTAAGGCATCCCCCCCAGGGCCTGGGGGGGTGCAGCGGGTCCGGAGAAGAGAGGCCGGGTCTGGGGGTGAAGTGGGTTGTGGGGTGGGTGGTGGCAGCGGGTCCGGAGAAGAGAGCCCGAGCCCAGGGGTGGGGCGGAGAGTCCGGGGAAGGGAGCCCCCCAGGGCCTGGGGGTCAGAGGGCCAGGCTGGATCCCTGGTAAGGGAGCCCCCAGGGCCTGGGGGGTCAGAGGGCCAGGCTGGATCCCTGGTAAGGCATCCCCACCCAGGGCCTGGGGGTCAGAGGGTCAGGCTGGATCCCTGGTAAGGCATCCCCCCCAGGGCCTGGGGGGGTCAGAGGGCCAGGCTGGATCCCTGGTAAGGCATCCCCACCCAGGGCCTGGGGGGGTCAGAGGGCCAGGCTGGATCCCTGGTAAGGCATCCCCACCCAGGGCCTGGGGGGGTCAGAGGGCCAGGCTGGATCCCTGGTAAGGCATCCCCACCCAGGGCCTGGGGGTCACAGGGCCAGGCTGGATCCCTGGTAAGGCATCCCCCCCAGGGCCTGGGGGGGTCAGAGGGCCAGGCTGGATCCCTGGTAAGGCATCCCCACCCAGGGCCTGGGGGTCACAGGGCCAGGCTGGATCCCTGGTAAGGCATCCCCCCCCCCCCCCCAGGGCCTGGGGGTCAGAGGGTCAGGCTGGATGCCTGGTAAGGCATCCCCCCCCCCCCAGGGCCTGGGGGTCAGAGGGTCAGGCTGGATGCCTGGTAAGGCATCCCCCCAGGGCCTGGGGGGGGTCACAGGGCCAGGCTGGCCCACTGGTAAGGCATCCCCCCCCCCAGGGCCTGGGGGTCAGAGGGTCAGGCTGGATCCCTGGTAAGGCATCCCCACCCAGGGCCTGGGGGTCACAGGGCCAGGCTGGATCCCTGGTAAGGCATCCCCCCCAGGGCCTGGGGGGGTGCAGCGGGTCCGGAGAAGAGAGGCCGGGTCTGGGGGTGAAGTGGGTTGTGGGGTGGGTGGTGGCAGCGGGTCCGGAGAAGAGAGCCCGAGCCCAGGGGTGGGGCGGAGAGTCCGGGGAAGGGAGCCCCCCAGGGCCTGGGGGTCAGAGGGCCAGGCTGGATCCCTGGTAAGGGAGCCCCCAGGGCCTGGGGGGTCAGAGGGCCAGGCTGGATCCCTGGTAAGGCATCCCCACCCAGGGCCTGGGGGTCAGAGGGTCAGGCTGGATCCCTGGTAAGGCATCCCCCCCAGGGCCTGGGGGGGTCAGAGGGCCAGGCTGGATCCCTGGTAAGGCATCCCCACCCAGGGCCTGGGGGGGTCAGAGGGCCAGGCTGGATCCCTGGTAAGGCATCCCCACCCAGGGCCTGGGGGGGTCAGAGGGCCAGGCTGGATCCCTGGTAAGGCATCCCCACCCAGGGCCTGGGGGTCACAGGGCCAGGCTGGATCCCTGGTAAGGCATCCCCCCCAGGGCCTGGGGGGGTCAGAGGGCCAGGCTGGATCCCTGGTAAGGCATCCCCACCCAGGGCCTGGGGGTCACAGGGCCAGGCTGGATCCCTGGTAAGGCATCCCCCCCCCCCCCCCCCAGGGCCTGGGGGTCAGAGGGTCAGGCTGGATGCCTGGTAAGGCATCCCCCCCCCCCCAGGGCCTGGGGGTCAGAGGGTCAGGCTGGATGCCTGGTAAGGCATCCCCCCAGGGCCTGGGGGGGGTCACAGGGCCAGGCTGGCCCACTGGTAAGGCATCCCCCCCCCCAGGGCCTGGGGGTCAGAGGGTCAGGCTGGATCCCTGGTAAGGCATCCCCACCCAGGGCCTGGGGGTCACAGGGCCAGGCTGGATCCCTGGTAAGGCATCCCCCCCAGGGCCTGGGGGGGTGCAGCGGGTCCGGAGAAGAGAGGCCGGGTCTGGGGGTGAAGTGGGTTGTGGGGTGGGTGGTGGCAGCGGGTCCGGAGAAGAGAGCCCGAGCCCAGGGGTGGGGCGGAGAGTCCGGGGAAGGGAGCCCCCCAGGGCCTGGGGGTCAGAGGGCCAGGCTGGATCCCTGGTAAGGGAGCCCCCAGGGCCTGGGGGGTCAGAGGGCCAGGCTGGATCCCTGGTAAGGCATCCCCACCCAGGGCCTGGGGGTCAGAGGGTCAGGCTGGATCCCTGGTAAGGCATCCCCCCCAGGGCCTGGGGGGGTCAGAGGGCCAGGCTGGATCCCTGGTAAGGCATCCCCACCCAGGGCCTGGGGGTCACAGGGCCAGGCTGGATCCCTGGTAAGGCATCCCCCCCCCCCCCCAGGGCCTGGGGGTCAGAGGGTCAGGCTGGATGCCTGGTAAGGCATCCCCCCCCCCCCAGGGCCTGGGGGTCAGAGGGTCAGGCTGGATGCCTGGTAAGGCATCCCCCCAGGGCCTGGGGGGGGTCACAGGGCCAGGCTGGCCCACTGGTAAGGCATCCCCCCCCCCAGGGCCTGGGGGTCAGAGGGTCAGGCTGGATCCCTGGTAAGGCATCCCCACCCAGGGCCTGGGGGTCACAGGGCCAGGCTGGATCCCTGGTAAGGCATCCCCCCCAGGGCCTGGGGGGGTCAGAGGGCCAGGCTGGATCCCTGGTAAGGCATCCCCCCCAGGGCCTGGGGGGTCAGAGGGCCAGGCTGGATCCCTGGTAAGGCATCCCCACCCAGGGCCTGGGGGTCACAGGGCCAGGCTGGATCCCTGGTAAGGCATCCCCACCCAGGGCCTGGGGGTCACAGGGCCAGGCTGGATCCCTGGTAAGGCATCCCCCCCCCCCCAGGGCCTGGGGGTCAGAGGGTCAGGCTGGATGCCTGGTAAGGCATCCCCCCCCAGGGCCTGGGGGTCAGAGGGTCAGGCTGGATGCCTGGTAAGGCATCCCCCCAGGGCCTGGGGGGTCACAGGGCCAGGCTGGATCCCTGGTAAGGCATCCCCCCCCCCCCCCCAGGGCCTGGGGGTCAGAGGGTCAGGCTGGATCCCTGGTAAGGCATCCCCCCAGGGCCTGGGGTTCA
>NW_028146644.1:245000-247500 GCF_056507025.1 Lutjanus erythropterus
GGGCCTGGGGGGGTGCAGCGGGTCCGGAGAAGAGAGGCCGGGTCTGGGGGTGAAGTGGGTTGTGGGGTGGGTGGTGGCAGCGGGTCCGGAGAAGAGAGCCCGAGCCCAGGGGTGGGGCGGAGAGTCCGGGGAAGGGAGCCCCCCAGGGCCTGGGGGTCAGAGGGCCAGGCTGGATCCCTGGTAAGGGAGCCCCCAGGGCCTGGGGGGTCAGAGGGCCAGGCTGGATCCCTGGTAAGGCATCCCCACCCAGGGCCTGGGGGTCAGAGGGTCAGGCTGGATCCCTGGTAAGGCATCCCCCCCAGGGCCTGGGGGGGTCAGAGGGCCAGGCTGGATCCCTGGTAAGGCATCCCCACCCAGGGCCTGGGGGGGTCAGAGGGCCAGGCTGGATCCCTGGTAAGGCATCCCCACCCAGGGCCTGGGGGGGTCAGAGGGCCAGGCTGGATCCCTGGTAAGGCATCCCCACCCAGGGCCTGGGGGTCACAGGGCCAGGCTGGATCCCTGGTAAGGCATCCCCCCCAGGGCCTGGGGGGGTCAGAGGGCCAGGCTGGATCCCTGGTAAGGCATCCCCACCCAGGGCCTGGGGGTCACAGGGCCAGGCTGGATCCCTGGTAAGGCATCCCCCCCCCCCCCCCAGGGCCTGGGGGTCAGAGGGTCAGGCTGGATGCCTGGTAAGGCATCCCCCCCCCCCCAGGGCCTGGGGGTCAGAGGGTCAGGCTGGATGCCTGGTAAGGCATCCCCCCAGGGCCTGGGGGGGGTCACAGGGCCAGGCTGGCCCACTGGTAAGGCATCCCCCCCCCCAGGGCCTGGGGGTCAGAGGGTCAGGCTGGATCCCTGGTAAGGCATCCCCACCCAGGGCCTGGGGGTCACAGGGCCAGGCTGGATCCCTGGTAAGGCATCCCCCCCAGGGCCTGGGGGGGTGCAGCGGGTCCGGAGAAGAGAGGCCGGGTCTGGGGGTGAAGTGGGTTGTGGGGTGGGTGGTGGCAGCGGGTCCGGAGAAGAGAGCCCGAGCCCAGGGGTGGGGCGGAGAGTCCGGGGAAGGGAGCCCCCCAGGGCCTGGGGGTCAGAGGGCCAGGCTGGATCCCTGGTAAGGGAGCCCCCAGGGCCTGGGGGGTCAGAGGGCCAGGCTGGATCCCTGGTAAGGCATCCCCACCCAGGGCCTGGGGGTCAGAGGGTCAGGCTGGATCCCTGGTAAGGCATCCCCCCCAGGGCCTGGGGGGGTCAGAGGGCCAGGCTGGATCCCTGGTAAGGCATCCCCACCCAGGGCCTGGGGGGGTCAGAGGGCCAGGCTGGATCCCTGGTAAGGCATCCCCACCCAGGGCCTGGGGGGGTCAGAGGGCCAGGCTGGATCCCTGGTAAGGCATCCCCACCCAGGGCCTGGGGGTCACAGGGCCAGGCTGGATCCCTGGTAAGGCATCCCCCCCAGGGCCTGGGGGGGTCAGAGGGCCAGGCTGGATCCCTGGTAAGGCATCCCCACCCAGGGCCTGGGGGTCACAGGGCCAGGCTGGATCCCTGGTAAGGCATCCCCCCCCCCCCCCCAGGGCCTGGGGGTCAGAGGGTCAGGCTGGATGCCTGGTAAGGCATCCCCCCCCCCCCAGGGCCTGGGGGTCAGAGGGTCAGGCTGGATGCCTGGTAAGGCATCCCCCCAGGGCCTGGGGGGGGTCACAGGGCCAGGCTGGCCCACTGGTAAGGCATCCCCCCCCCCAGGGCCTGGGGGTCAGAGGGTCAGGCTGGATCCCTGGTAAGGCATCCCCACCCAGGGCCTGGGGGTCACAGGGCCAGGCTGGATCCCTGGTAAGGCATCCCCCCCAGGGCCTGGGGGGGTCAGAGGGCCAGGCTGGATCCCTGGTAAGGCATCCCCCCCAGGGCCTGGGGGGTCAGAGGGCCAGGCTGGATCCCTGGTAAGGCATCCCCACCCAGGGCCTGGGGGTCACAGGGCCAGGCTGGATCCCTGGTAAGGCATCCCCACCCAGGGCCTGGGGGTCACAGGGCCAGGCTGGATCCCTGGTAAGGCATCCCCCCCCCCCCAGGGCCTGGGGGTCAGAGGGTCAGGCTGGATGCCTGGTAAGGCATCCCCCCCCAGGGCCTGGGGGTCAGAGGGTCAGGCTGGATGCCTGGTAAGGCATCCCCCCAGGGCCTGGGGGGTCACAGGGCCAGGCTGGATCCCTGGTAAGGCATCCCCCCCCCCCCCCCAGGGCCTGGGGGTCAGAGGGTCAGGCTGGATCCCTGGTAAGGCATCCCCCCAGGGCCTGGGGTTCACAGGGCCAGGCTGGGTCCCTGGTAAGGGAGGCCCCTAGGCCCCGGTCAGAGGGCCAGGCCGGACCTCCGGGGGGCCCTGTGAACACGGTAGGAAACGCCCCGTCCGTCCGTGCGGGTCAGAGGGCCAGGCCGTAAAACCGGGCCCGCGGCCCTTCCCCGCGCCCCCCCACCCCTCGGGAAGGTCAGCGCCGGAACGCCGTAGGAAACTCCCCGTCCGTTTTGAAGAACCACTTTTCTCACGTCA
>NW_028146644.1:252500-260000 GCF_056507025.1 Lutjanus erythropterus
CAGGGCCTGGGGGTCAGAGGGTCAGGCTGGATCCCTGGTAAGGCATCCCCCCCAGGGCCTGGGGGGGTCAGAGGGCCAGGCTGGATCCCTGGTAAGGCATCCCCACCCAGGGCCTGGGGGGGTCAGAGGGCCAGGCTGGATCCCTGGTAAGGCATCCCCACCCAGGGCCTGGGGGGGTCAGAGGGCCAGGCTGGATCCCTGGTAAGGCATCCCCACCCAGGGCCTGGGGGTCACAGGGCCAGGCTGGATCCCTGGTAAGGCATCCCCCCCAGGGCCTGGGGGGGTCGGGCCAGGCTGGATCCCTGGTAAGGCATCCCCACCCAGGGCCTGGGGGTCACAGGGCCAGGCTGGATCCCTGGTAAGGCATCCCCCCCCCCCCCCCAGGGCCTGGGGGTCAGAGGGTCAGGCTGGATGCCTGGTAAGGCATCCCCCCCCCCCCAGGGCCTGGGGGTCAGAGGGTCAGGCTGGATGCCTGGTAAGGCATCCCCCCAGGGCCTGGGGGGGGTCACAGGGCCAGGCTGGCCCACTGGTAAGGCATCCCCCCCCCCAGGGCCTGGGGGTCAGAGGGTCAGGCTGGATCCCTGGTAAGGCATCCCCACCCAGGGCCTGGGGGTCACAGGGCCAGGCTGGATCCCTGGTAAGGCATCCCCCCCAGGGCCTGGGGGGGTGCAGCGGGTCCGGAGAAGAGAGGCCGGGTCTGGGGGTGAAGTGGGTTGTGGGGTGGGTGGTGGCAGCGGGTCCGGAGAAGAGAGCCCGAGCCCAGGGGTGGGGCGGAGAGTCCGGGGAAGGGAGCCCCCCAGGGCCTGGGGGTCAGAGGGCCAGGCTGGATCCCTGGTAAGGGAGCCCCCAGGGCCTGGGGGGTCAGAGGGCCAGGCTGGATCCCTGGTAAGGCATCCCCACCCAGGGCCTGGGGGTCAGAGGGTCAGGCTGGATCCCTGGTAAGGCATCCCCCCCAGGGCCTGGGGGGGTCAGAGGGCCAGGCTGGATCCCTGGTAAGGCATCCCCACCCAGGGCCTGGGGGGGTCAGAGGGCCAGGCTGGATCCCTGGTAAGGCATCCCCACCCAGGGCCTGGGGGGGTCAGAGGGCCAGGCTGGATCCCTGGTAAGGCATCCCCACCCAGGGCCTGGGGGTCACAGGGCCAGGCTGGATCCCTGGTAAGGCATCCCCCCCAGGGCCTGGGGGGGTCAGAGGGCCAGGCTGGATCCCTGGTAAGGCATCCCCACCCAGGGCCTGGGGGTCACAGGGCCAGGCTGGATCCCTGGTAAGGCATCCCCCCCCCCCCCCCAGGGCCTGGGGGTCAGAGGGTCAGGCTGGATGCCTGGTAAGGCATCCCCCCCCCCCCAGGGCCTGGGGGTCAGAGGGTCAGGCTGGATGCCTGGTAAGGCATCCCCCCAGGGCCTGGGGGGGGTCACAGGGCCAGGCTGGCCCACTGGTAAGGCATCCCCCCCCCCAGGGCCTGGGGGTCAGAGGGTCAGGCTGGATCCCTGGTAAGGCATCCCCACCCAGGGCCTGGGGGTCACAGGGCCAGGCTGGATCCCTGGTAAGGCATCCCCCCCAGGGCCTGGGGGGGTGCAGCGGGTCCGGAGAAGAGAGGCCGGGTCTGGGGGTGAAGTGGGTTGTGGGGTGGGTGGTGGCAGCGGGTCCGGAGAAGAGAGCCCGAGCCCAGGGGTGGGGCGGAGAGTCCGGGGAAGGGAGCCCCCCAGGGCCTGGGGGTCAGAGGGCCAGGCTGGATCCCTGGTAAGGGAGCCCCCAGGGCCTGGGGGGTCAGAGGGCCAGGCTGGATCCCTGGTAAGGCATCCCCACCCAGGGCCTGGGGGTCAGAGGGTCAGGCTGGATCCCTGGTAAGGCATCCCCCCCAGGGCCTGGGGGGGTCAGAGGGCCAGGCTGGATCCCTGGTAAGGCATCCCCACCCAGGGCCTGGGGGGGTCAGAGGGCCAGGCTGGATCCCTGGTAAGGCATCCCCACCCAGGGCCTGGGGGGGTCAGAGGGCCAGGCTGGATCCCTGGTAAGGCATCCCCACCCAGGGCCTGGGGGTCACAGGGCCAGGCTGGATCCCTGGTAAGGCATCCCCCCCAGGGCCTGGGGGGGTCAGAGGGCCAGGCTGGATCCCTGGTAAGGCATCCCCACCCAGGGCCTGGGGGTCACAGGGCCAGGCTGGATCCCTGGTAAGGCATCCCCCCCCCCCCCCCAGGGCCTGGGGGTCAGAGGGTCAGGCTGGATGCCTGGTAAGGCATCCCCCCCCCCCCAGGGCCTGGGGGTCAGAGGGTCAGGCTGGATGCCTGGTAAGGCATCCCCCCAGGGCCTGGGGGGGGTCACAGGGCCAGGCTGGCCCACTGGTAAGGCATCCCCCCCCCCAGGGCCTGGGGGTCAGAGGGTCAGGCTGGATCCCTGGTAAGGCATCCCCACCCAGGGCCTGGGGGTCACAGGGCCAGGCTGGATCCCTGGTAAGGCATCCCCCCCAGGGCCTGGGGGGGTGCAGCGGGTCCGGAGAAGAGAGGCCGGGTCTGGGGGTGAAGTGGGTTGTGGGGTGGGTGGTGGCAGCGGGTCCGGAGAAGAGAGCCCGAGCCCAGGGGTGGGGCGGAGAGTCCGGGGAAGGGAGCCCCCCAGGGCCTGGGGGTCAGAGGGCCAGGCTGGATCCCTGGTAAGGGAGCCCCCAGGGCCTGGGGGGTCAGAGGGCCAGGCTGGATCCCTGGTAAGGCATCCCCACCCAGGGCCTGGGGGTCAGAGGGTCAGGCTGGATCCCTGGTAAGGCATCCCCCCCAGGGCCTGGGGGGGTCAGAGGGCCAGGCTGGATCCCTGGTAAGGCATCCCCACCCAGGGCCTGGGGGGGTCAGAGGGCCAGGCTGGATCCCTGGTAAGGCATCCCCACCCAGGGCCTGGGGGGGTCAGAGGGCCAGGCTGGATCCCTGGTAAGGCATCCCCACCCAGGGCCTGGGGGTCACAGGGCCAGGCTGGATCCCTGGTAAGGCATCCCCCCCAGGGCCTGGGGGGGTCAGAGGGCCAGGCTGGATCCCTGGTAAGGCATCCCCACCCAGGGCCTGGGGGTCACAGGGCCAGGCTGGATCCCTGGTAAGGCATCCCCCCCCCCCCCCCAGGGCCTGGGGGTCAGAGGGTCAGGCTGGATGCCTGGTAAGGCATCCCCCCCCCCCCCAGGGCCTGGGGGTCAGAGGGTCAGGCTGGATGCCTGGTAAGGCATCCCCCCAGGGCCTGGGGGGGGTCACAGGGCCAGGCTGGCCCACTGGTAAGGCATCCCCCCCCCCAGGGCCTGGGGGTCAGAGGGTCAGGCTGGATCCCTGGTAAGGCATCCCCACCCAGGGCCTGGGGGTCACAGGGCCAGGCTGGATCCCTGGTAAGGCATCCCCCCCAGGGCCTGGGGGGGTGCAGCGGGTCCGGAGAAGAGAGGCCGGGTCTGGGGGTGAAGTGGGTTGTGGGGTGGGTGGTGGCAGCGGGTCCGGAGAAGAGAGCCCGAGCCCAGGGGTGGGGCGGAGAGTCCGGGGAAGGGAGCCCCCCAGGGCCTGGGGGTCAGAGGGCCAGGCTGGATCCCTGGTAAGGGAGCCCCCAGGGCCTGGGGGGTCAGAGGGCCAGGCTGGATCCCTGGTAAGGCATCCCCACCCAGGGCCTGGGGGTCAGAGGGTCAGGCTGGATCCCTGGTAAGGCATCCCCCCCAGGGCCTGGGGGGGTCAGAGGGCCAGGCTGGATCCCTGGTAAGGCATCCCCACCCAGGGCCTGGGGGGGTCAGAGGGCCAGGCTGGATCCCTGGTAAGGCATCCCCACCCAGGGCCTGGGGGGGTCAGAGGGCCAGGCTGGATCCCTGGTAAGGCATCCCCACCCAGGGCCTGGGGGTCACAGGGCCAGGCTGGATCCCTGGTAAGGCATCCCCCCCAGGGCCTGGGGGGGTCAGAGGGCCAGGCTGGATCCCTGGTAAGGCATCCCCACCCAGGGCCTGGGGGTCACAGGGCCAGGCTGGATCCCTGGTAAGGCATCCCCCCCCCCCCCCCCCAGGGCCTGGGGGTCAGAGGGTCAGGCTGGATGCCTGGTAAGGCATCCCCCCCCCCCCAGGGCCTGGGGGTCAGAGGGTCAGGCTGGATGCCTGGTAAGGCATCCCCCCAGGGCCTGGGGGGGGTCACAGGGCCAGGCTGGCCCACTGGTAAGGCATCCCCCCCCCCAGGGCCTGGGGGTCAGAGGGTCAGGCTGGATCCCTGGTAAGGCATCCCCACCCAGGGCCTGGGGGTCACAGGGCCAGGCTGGATCCCTGGTAAGGCATCCCCCCCAGGGCCTGGGGGGGTGCAGCGGGTCCGGAGAAGAGAGGCCGGGTCTGGGGGTGAAGTGGGTTGTGGGGTGGGTGGTGGCAGCGGGTCCGGAGAAGAGAGCCCGAGCCCAGGGGTGGGGCGGAGAGTCCGGGGAAGGGAGCCCCCCAGGGCCTGGGGGTCAGAGGGCCAGGCTGGATCCCTGGTAAGGGAGCCCCCAGGGCCTGGGGGGTCAGAGGGCCAGGCTGGATCCCTGGTAAGGCATCCCCACCCAGGGCCTGGGGGTCAGAGGGTCAGGCTGGATCCCTGGTAAGGCATCCCCCCCAGGGCCTGGGGGGGTCAGAGGGCCAGGCTGGATCCCTGGTAAGGCATCCCCACCCAGGGCCTGGGGGGGTCAGAGGGCCAGGCTGGATCCCTGGTAAGGCATCCCCACCCAGGGCCTGGGGGGGTCAGAGGGCCAGGCTGGATCCCTGGTAAGGCATCCCCACCCAGGGCCTGGGGGTCACAGGGCCAGGCTGGATCCCTGGTAAGGCATCCCCCCCAGGGCCTGGGGGGGTCAGAGGGCCAGGCTGGATCCCTGGTAAGGCATCCCCACCCAGGGCCTGGGGGTCACAGGGCCAGGCTGGATCCCTGGTAAGGCATCCCCCCCCCCCCCCCAGGGCCTGGGGGTCAGAGGGTCAGGCTGGATGCCTGGTAAGGCATCCCCCCCCCCCCAGGGCCTGGGGGTCAGAGGGTCAGGCTGGATGCCTGGTAAGGCATCCCCCCAGGGCCTGGGGGGGGTCACAGGGCCAGGCTGGCCCACTGGTAAGGCATCCCCCCCCCCAGGGCCTGGGGGTCAGAGGGTCAGGCTGGATCCCTGGTAAGGCATCCCCACCCAGGGCCTGGGGGTCACAGGGCCAGGCTGGATCCCTGGTAAGGCATCCCCCCCAGGGCCTGGGGGGGTGCAGCGGGTCCGGAGAAGAGAGGCCGGGTCTGGGGGTGAAGTGGGTTGTGGGGTGGGTGGTGGCAGCGGGTCCGGAGAAGAGAGCCCGAGCCCAGGGGTGGGGCGGAGAGTCCGGGGAAGGGAGCCCCCCAGGGCCTGGGGGTCAGAGGGCCAGGCTGGATCCCTGGTAAGGGAGCCCCCAGGGCCTGGGGGGTCAGAGGGCCAGGCTGGATCCCTGGTAAGGCATCCCCACCCAGGGCCTGGGGGTCAGAGGGTCAGGCTGGATCCCTGGTAAGGCATCCCCCCCAGGGCCTGGGGGGGTCAGAGGGCCAGGCTGGATCCCTGGTAAGGCATCCCCACCCAGGGCCTGGGGGGGTCAGAGGGCCAGGCTGGATCCCTGGTAAGGCATCCCCACCCAGGGCCTGGGGGGGTCAGAGGGCCAGGCTGGATCCCTGGTAAGGCATCCCCACCCAGGGCCTGGGGGTCACAGGGCCAGGCTGGATCCCTGGTAAGGCATCCCCCCCAGGGCCTGGGGGGGTCAGAGGGCCAGGCTGGATCCCTGGTAAGGCATCCCCACCCAGGGCCTGGGGGTCACAGGGCCAGGCTGGATCCCTGGTAAGGCATCCCCCCCCCCCCCCCCCAGGGCCTGGGGGTCAGAGGGTCAGGCTGGATGCCTGGTAAGGCATCCCCCCCCCCCCAGGGCCTGGGGGTCAGAGGGTCAGGCTGGATGCCTGGTAAGGCATCCCCCCAGGGCCTGGGGGGGGTCACAGGGCCAGGCTGGCCCACTGGTAAGGCATCCCCCCCCCCAGGGCCTGGGGGTCAGAGGGTCAGGCTGGATCCCTGGTAAGGCATCCCCACCCAGGGCCTGGGGGTCACAGGGCCAGGCTGGATCCCTGGTAAGGCATCCCCCCCAGGGCCTGGGGGGGTGCAGCGGGTCCGGAGAAGAGAGGCCGGGTCTGGGGGTGAAGTGGGTTGTGGGGTGGGTGGTGGCAGCGGGTCCGGAGAAGAGAGCCCGAGCCCAGGGGTGGGGCGGAGAGTCCGGGGAAGGGAGCCCCCCAGGGCCTGGGGGTCAGAGGGCCAGGCTGGATCCCTGGTAAGGGAGCCCCCAGGGCCTGGGGGGTCAGAGGGCCAGGCTGGATCCCTGGTAAGGCATCCCCACCCAGGGCCTGGGGGTCAGAGGGTCAGGCTGGATCCCTGGTAAGGCATCCCCCCCAGGGCCTGGGGGGGTCAGAGGGCCAGGCTGGATCCCTGGTAAGGCATCCCCACCCAGGGCCTGGGGTCACAGGGCCAGGCTGGATCCCTGGTAAGGCATCCCCCCCCCCCCCCCAGGGCCTGGGGGTCAGAGGGTCAGGCTGGATGCCTGGTAAGGCATCCCCCCCCCCCCAGGGCCTGGGGGTCAGAGGGTCAGGCTGGATGCCTGGTAAGGCATCCCCCCAGGGCCTGGGGGGGGTCACAGGGCCAGGCTGGCCCACTGGTAAGGCATCCCCCCCCCCAGGGCCTGGGGGTCAGAGGGTCAGGCTGGATCCCTGGTAAGGCATCCCCACCCAGGGCCTGGGGGTCACAGGGCCAGGCTGGATCCCTGGTAAGGCATCCCCCCCAGGGCCTGGGGGGGTCAGAGGGCCAGGCTGGATCCCTGGTAAGGCATCCCCCCCAGGGCCTGGGGGGTCAGAGGGCCAGGCTGGATCCCTGGTAAGGCATCCCCACCCAGGGCCTGGGGGTCACAGGGCCAGGCTGGATCCCTGGTAAGGCATCCCCACCCAGGGCCTGGGGGTCACAGGGCCAGGCTGGATCCCTGGTAAGGCATCCCCCCCCCCCCAGGGCCTGGGGGTCAGAGGGTCAGGCTGGATGCCTGGTAAGGCATCCCCCCCCAGGGCCTGGGGGTCAGAGGGTCAGGCTGGATGCCTGGTAAGGCATCCCCCCAGGGCCTGGGGGGTCACAGGGCCAGGCTGGATCCCTGGTAAGGCATCCCCCCCCCCCCCCCAGGGCCTGGGGGTCAGAGGGTCAGGCTGGATCCCTGGTAAGGCATCCCCCCAGGGCCTGGGGTTCACAGGGCCAGGCTGGGTCCCTGGTAAGGGAGGCCCCTAGGCCCCGGTCAGAGGGCCAGGCCGGACCTCCGGGGGGCCCTGTGAACACGGTAGGAAACGCCCCGTCCGTCCGTGCGGGTCAGAGGGCCAGGCCGTAAAACCGGGCCCGCGGCCCTTCCCCGCGCCCCCCCACCCCTCGGGAAGGTCAGCGCCGGAACGCCGTAGGAAACTCCCCGTCCGTTTTGAAGAACCACTTTTCTCACGTCACGAACGGAGGGAAGGGTGGCCGCGCCGGCCCCCGTAGGC
>NW_028146644.1:265000-267500 GCF_056507025.1 Lutjanus erythropterus
GGTAAGGCATCCCCCCCAGGGCCTGGGGGGGTCAGAGGGCCAGGCTGGATCCCTGGTAAGGCATCCCCACCCAGGGCCTGGGGGGGTCAGAGGGCCAGGCTGGATCCCTGGTAAGGCATCCCCACCCAGGGCCTGGGGGGGTCAGAGGGCCAGGCTGGATCCCTGGTAAGGCATCCCCACCCAGGGCCTGGGGGGGTCAGAGGGCCAGGCTGGATCCCTGGTAAGGCATCCCCACCCAGGGCCTGGGGGTCACAGGGCCAGGCTGGATCCCTGGTAAGGCATCCCCCCCCCCCCCCAGGGCCTGGGGGTCAGAGGGTCAGGCTGGATGCCTGGTAAGGCATCCCCCCCCCCCCAGGGCCTGGGGGTCAGAGGGTCAGGCTGGATGCCTGGTAAGGCATCCCCCCAGGGCCTGGGGGGGGTCACAGGGCCAGGCTGGCCCACTGGTAAGGCATCCCCCCCCCCAGGGCCTGGGGGTCAGAGGGTCAGGCTGGATCCCTGGTAAGGCATCCCCACCCAGGGCCTGGGGGTCACAGGGCCAGGCTGGATCCCTGGTAAGGCATCCCCCCCAGGGCCTGGGGGGGTGCAGCGGGTCCGGAGAAGAGAGGCCGGGTCTGGGGGTGAAGTGGGTTGTGGGGTGGGTGGTGGCAGCGGGTCCGGAGAAGAGAGCCCGAGCCCAGGGGTGGGGCGGAGAGTCCGGGGAAGGGAGCCCCCCAGGGCCTGGGGGTCAGAGGGCCAGGCTGGATCCCTGGTAAGGGAGCCCCCAGGGCCTGGGGGGTCAGAGGGCCAGGCTGGATCCCTGGTAAGGCATCCCCACCCAGGGCCTGGGGGTCAGAGGGTCAGGCTGGATCCCTGGTAAGGCATCCCCCCCAGGGCCTGGGGGGGTCAGAGGGCCAGGCTGGATCCCTGGTAAGGCATCCCCACCCAGGGCCTGGGGGGGTCAGAGGGCCAGGCTGGATCCCTGGTAAGGCATCCCCACCCAGGGCCTGGGGGGGTCAGAGGGCCAGGCTGGATCCCTGGTAAGGCATCCCCACCCAGGGCCTGGGGGTCACAGGGCCAGGCTGGATCCCTGGTAAGGCATCCCCCCCAGGGCCTGGGGGGGTCAGAGGGCCAGGCTGGATCCCTGGTAAGGCATCCCCACCCAGGGCCTGGGGGTCACAGGGCCAGGCTGGATCCCTGGTAAGGCATCCCCCCCCCCCCCCCAGGGCCTGGGGGTCAGAGGGTCAGGCTGGATGCCTGGTAAGGCATCCCCCCCCCCCCAGGGCCTGGGGGTCAGAGGGTCAGGCTGGATGCCTGGTAAGGCATCCCCCCAGGGCCTGGGGGGGGTCACAGGGCCAGGCTGGCCCACTGGTAAGGCATCCCCCCCCCCAGGGCCTGGGGGTCAGAGGGTCAGGCTGGATCCCTGGTAAGGCATCCCCACCCAGGGCCTGGGGGTCACAGGGCCAGGCTGGATCCCTGGTAAGGCATCCCCCCCAGGGCCTGGGGGGGTCAGAGGGCCAGGCTGGATCCCTGGTAAGGCATCCCCCCCAGGGCCTGGGGGGTCAGAGGGCCAGGCTGGATCCCTGGTAAGGCATCCCCACCCAGGGCCTGGGGGTCACAGGGCCAGGCTGGATCCCTGGTAAGGCATCCCCACCCAGGGCCTGGGGGTCACAGGGCCAGGCTGGATCCCTGGTAAGGCATCCCCCCCCCCCCAGGGCCTGGGGGTCAGAGGGTCAGGCTGGATGCCTGGTAAGGCATCCCCCCCCAGGGCCTGGGGGTCAGAGGGTCAGGCTGGATGCCTGGTAAGGCATCCCCCCAGGGCCTGGGGGGTCACAGGGCCAGGCTGGATCCCTGGTAAGGCATCCCCCCCCCCCCCCCAGGGCCTGGGGGTCAGAGGGTCAGGCTGGATCCCTGGTAAGGCATCCCCCCAGGGCCTGGGGTTCACAGGGCCAGGCTGGGTCCCTGGTAAGGGAGGCCCCTAGGCCCCGGTCAGAGGGCCAGGCCGGACCTCCGGGGGGCCCTGTGAACACGGTAGGAAACGCCCCGTCCGTCCGTGCGGGTCAGAGGGCCAGGCCGTAAAACCGGGCCCGCGGCCCTTCCCCGCGCCCCCCCACCCCTCGGGAAGGTCAGCGCCGGAACGCCGTAGGAAACTCCCCGTCCGTTTTGAAGAACCACTTTTCTCACGTCACGAACGGAGGGAAGGGTGGCCGCGCCGGCCCCCGTAGGCGCGTCGGGCGGCAGAACACGGTAGGAAACGGCCCGTCCGTTTCCAGGGAACGGGCTCACGAAGCGGTTACGGGTCCCCGCCGGGCTTCCGGGTTACGGAGATGCGGGACGGCGGGCGGGGGCGTCCCCGCTCGGCCGCTTCTTCTCCCGGAGCTTCTTTTCTTTCCCCACGCCCCCGTCCAGACCCACCGACCGATCGGCAAACGTGACCCGCCATCGGAGGGCCCCCGCCCGCCGGCGTTCGTTCGTTCGTTCGTCCGGGCGGACGGACGGCTCCTCCGGCCCTTGCGGGTTCGCC
>NW_028146644.1:272500-278546 GCF_056507025.1 Lutjanus erythropterus
GGGGTCACAGGGCCAGGCTGGATCCCTGGTAAGGCATCCCCCCCCCCCCCCCAGGGCCTGGGGGTCAGAGGGTCAGGCTGGATGCCTGGTAAGGCATCCCCCCCCCCCCAGGGCCTGGGGGTCAGAGGGTCAGGCTGGATGCCTGGTAAGGCATCCCCCCAGGGCCTGGGGGGGGTCACAGGGCCAGGCTGGCCCACTGGTAAGGCATCCCCCCCCCCAGGGCCTGGGGGTCAGAGGGTCAGGCTGGATCCCTGGTAAGGCATCCCCACCCAGGGCCTGGGGGTCACAGGGCCAGGCTGGATCCCTGGTAAGGCATCCCCCCCAGGGCCTGGGGGGGTGCAGCGGGTCCGGAGAAGAGAGGCCGGGTCTGGGGGTGAAGTGGGTTGTGGGGTGGGTGGTGGCAGCGGGTCCGGAGAAGAGAGCCCGAGCCCAGGGGTGGGGCGGAGAGTCCGGGGAAGGGAGCCCCCCAGGGCCTGGGGGTCAGAGGGCCAGGCTGGATCCCTGGTAAGGGAGCCCCCAGGGCCTGGGGGGTCAGAGGGCCAGGCTGGATCCCTGGTAAGGCATCCCCACCCAGGGCCTGGGGGTCAGAGGGTCAGGCTGGATCCCTGGTAAGGCATCCCCCCCAGGGCCTGGGGGGGTCAGAGGGCCAGGCTGGATCCCTGGTAAGGCATCCCCACCCAGGGCCTGGGGGGGTCAGAGGGCCAGGCTGGATCCCTGGTAAGGCATCCCCACCCAGGGCCTGGGGGGGTCAGAGGGCCAGGCTGGATCCCTGGTAAGGCATCCCCACCCAGGGCCTGGGGGTCACAGGGCCAGGCTGGATCCCTGGTAAGGCATCCCCCCCAGGGCCTGGGGGGGTCAGAGGGCCAGGCTGGATCCCTGGTAAGGCATCCCCACCCAGGGCCTGGGGGTCACAGGGCCAGGCTGGATCCCTGGTAAGGCATCCCCCCCCCCCCCCCAGGGCCTGGGGGTCAGAGGGTCAGGCTGGATGCCTGGTAAGGCATCCCCCCCCCCCCAGGGCCTGGGGGTCAGAGGGTCAGGCTGGATGCCTGGTAAGGCATCCCCCCAGGGCCTGGGGGGGGTCACAGGGCCAGGCTGGCCCACTGGTAAGGCATCCCCCCCCCCAGGGCCTGGGGGTCAGAGGGTCAGGCTGGATCCCTGGTAAGGCATCCCCACCCAGGGCCTGGGGGTCACAGGGCCAGGCTGGATCCCTGGTAAGGCATCCCCCCCAGGGCCTGGGGGGGTGCAGCGGGTCCGGAGAAGAGAGGCCGGGTCTGGGGGTGAAGTGGGTTGTGGGGTGGGTGGTGGCAGCGGGTCCGGAGAAGAGAGCCCGAGCCCAGGGGTGGGGCGGAGAGTCCGGGGAAGGGAGCCCCCCAGGGCCTGGGGGTCAGAGGGCCAGGCTGGATCCCTGGTAAGGGAGCCCCCAGGGCCTGGGGGGTCAGAGGGCCAGGCTGGATCCCTGGTAAGGCATCCCCACCCAGGGCCTGGGGGTCAGAGGGTCAGGCTGGATCCCTGGTAAGGCATCCCCCCCAGGGCCTGGGGGGGTCAGAGGGCCAGGCTGGATCCCTGGTAAGGCATCCCCACCCAGGGCCTGGGGGGGTCAGAGGGCCAGGCTGGATCCCTGGTAAGGCATCCCCACCCAGGGCCTGGGGGGGTCAGAGGGCCAGGCTGGATCCCTGGTAAGGCATCCCCACCCAGGGCCTGGGGGTCACAGGGCCAGGCTGGATCCCTGGTAAGGCATCCCCCCCAGGGCCTGGGGGGGTCAGAGGGCCAGGCTGGATCCCTGGTAAGGCATCCCCACCCAGGGCCTGGGGGTCACAGGGCCAGGCTGGATCCCTGGTAAGGCATCCCCCCCCCCCCCCCAGGGCCTGGGGGTCAGAGGGTCAGGCTGGATGCCTGGTAAGGCATCCCCCCCCCCCCAGGGCCTGGGGGTCAGAGGGTCAGGCTGGATGCCTGGTAAGGCATCCCCCCAGGGCCTGGGGGGGGTCACAGGGCCAGGCTGGCCCACTGGTAAGGCATCCCCCCCCCCAGGGCCTGGGGGTCAGAGGGTCAGGCTGGATCCCTGGTAAGGCATCCCCACCCAGGGCCTGGGGGTCACAGGGCCAGGCTGGATCCCTGGTAAGGCATCCCCCCCAGGGCCTGGGGGGGTGCAGCGGGTCCGGAGAAGAGAGGCCGGGTCTGGGGGTGAAGTGGGTTGTGGGGTGGGTGGTGGCAGCGGGTCCGGAGAAGAGAGCCCGAGCCCAGGGGTGGGGCGGAGAGTCCGGGGAAGGGAGCCCCCCAGGGCCTGGGGGTCAGAGGGCCAGGCTGGATCCCTGGTAAGGGAGCCCCCAGGGCCTGGGGGGTCAGAGGGCCAGGCTGGATCCCTGGTAAGGCATCCCCACCCAGGGCCTGGGGGTCAGAGGGTCAGGCTGGATCCCTGGTAAGGCATCCCCCCCAGGGCCTGGGGGGGTCAGAGGGCCAGGCTGGATCCCTGGTAAGGCATCCCCACCCAGGGCCTGGGGGGGTCAGAGGGCCAGGCTGGATCCCTGGTAAGGCATCCCCACCCAGGGCCTGGGGGGGTCAGAGGGCCAGGCTGGATCCCTGGTAAGGCATCCCCACCCAGGGCCTGGGGGTCACAGGGCCAGGCTGGATCCCTGGTAAGGCATCCCCCCCAGGGCCTGGGGGGGTCAGAGGGCCAGGCTGGATCCCTGGTAAGGCATCCCCACCCAGGGCCTGGGGGTCACAGGGCCAGGCTGGATCCCTGGTAAGGCATCCCCCCCCCCCCCCCAGGGCCTGGGGGTCAGAGGGTCAGGCTGGATGCCTGGTAAGGCATCCCCCCCCCCCCAGGGCCTGGGGGTCAGAGGGTCAGGCTGGATGCCTGGTAAGGCATCCCCCCAGGGCCTGGGGGGGGTCACAGGGCCAGGCTGGCCCACTGGTAAGGCATCCCCCCCCCCAGGGCCTGGGGGTCAGAGGGTCAGGCTGGATCCCTGGTAAGGCATCCCCACCCAGGGCCTGGGGGTCACAGGGCCAGGCTGGATCCCTGGTAAGGCATCCCCCCCAGGGCCTGGGGGGGTGCAGCGGGTCCGGAGAAGAGAGGCCGGGTCTGGGGGTGAAGTGGGTTGTGGGGTGGGTGGTGGCAGCGGGTCCGGAGAAGAGAGCCCGAGCCCAGGGGTGGGGCGGAGAGTCCGGGGAAGGGAGCCCCCCAGGGCCTGGGGGTCAGAGGGCCAGGCTGGATCCCTGGTAAGGGAGCCCCCAGGGCCTGGGGGGTCAGAGGGCCAGGCTGGATCCCTGGTAAGGCATCCCCACCCAGGGCCTGGGGGTCAGAGGGTCAGGCTGGATCCCTGGTAAGGCATCCCCCCCAGGGCCTGGGGGGGTCAGAGGGCCAGGCTGGATCCCTGGTAAGGCATCCCCACCCAGGGCCTGGGGGGGTCAGAGGGCCAGGCTGGATCCCTGGTAAGGCATCCCCACCCAGGGCCTGGGGGGGTCAGAGGGCCAGGCTGGATCCCTGGTAAGGCATCCCCACCCAGGGCCTGGGGGTCACAGGGCCAGGCTGGATCCCTGGTAAGGCATCCCCCCCAGGGCCTGGGGGGGTCAGAGGGCCAGGCTGGATCCCTGGTAAGGCATCCCCACCCAGGGCCTGGGGGTCACAGGGCCAGGCTGGATCCCTGGTAAGGCATCCCCCCCCCCCCCCCAGGGCCTGGGGGTCAGAGGGTCAGGCTGGATGCCTGGTAAGGCATCCCCCCCCCCCCAGGGCCTGGGGGTCAGAGGGTCAGGCTGGATGCCTGGTAAGGCATCCCCCCAGGGCCTGGGGGGGGTCACAGGGCCAGGCTGGCCCACTGGTAAGGCATCCCCCCCCCCAGGGCCTGGGGGTCAGAGGGTCAGGCTGGATCCCTGGTAAGGCATCCCCACCCAGGGCCTGGGGGTCACAGGGCCAGGCTGGATCCCTGGTAAGGCATCCCCCCCAGGGCCTGGGGGGGTGCAGCGGGTCCGGAGAAGAGAGGCCGGGTCTGGGGGTGAAGTGGGTTGTGGGGTGGGTGGTGGCAGCGGGTCCGGAGAAGAGAGCCCGAGCCCAGGGGTGGGGCGGAGAGTCCGGGGAAGGGAGCCCCCCAGGGCCTGGGGGTCAGAGGGCCAGGCTGGATCCCTGGTAAGGGAGCCCCCAGGGCCTGGGGGGTCAGAGGGCCAGGCTGGATCCCTGGTAAGGCATCCCCACCCAGGGCCTGGGGGTCAGAGGGTCAGGCTGGATCCCTGGTAAGGCATCCCCCCCAGGGCCTGGGGGGGTCAGAGGGCCAGGCTGGATCCCTGGTAAGGCATCCCCACCCAGGGCCTGGGGGGGTCAGAGGGCCAGGCTGGATCCCTGGTAAGGCATCCCCACCCAGGGCCTGGGGGGGTCAGAGGGCCAGGCTGGATCCCTGGTAAGGCATCCCCACCCAGGGCCTGGGGGTCACAGGGCCAGGCTGGATCCCTGGTAAGGCATCCCCCCCAGGGCCTGGGGGGGTCAGAGGGCCAGGCTGGATCCCTGGTAAGGCATCCCCACCCAGGGCCTGGGGGTCACAGGGCCAGGCTGGATCCCTGGTAAGGCATCCCCCCCCCCCCCCCAGGGCCTGGGGGTCAGAGGGTCAGGCTGGATGCCTGGTAAGGCATCCCCCCCCCCCCAGGGCCTGGGGGTCAGAGGGTCAGGCTGGATGCCTGGTAAGGCATCCCCCCAGGGCCTGGGGGGGGTCACAGGGCCAGGCTGGCCCACTGGTAAGGCATCCCCCCCCCCAGGGCCTGGGGGTCAGAGGGTCAGGCTGGATCCCTGGTAAGGCATCCCCACCCAGGGCCTGGGGGTCACAGGGCCAGGCTGGATCCCTGGTAAGGCATCCCCCCCAGGGCCTGGGGGGGTGCAGCGGGTCCGGAGAAGAGAGGCCGGGTCTGGGGGTGAAGTGGGTTGTGGGGTGGGTGGTGGCAGCGGGTCCGGAGAAGAGAGCCCGAGCCCAGGGGTGGGGCGGAGAGTCCGGGGAAGGGAGCCCCCCAGGGCCTGGGGGTCAGAGGGCCAGGCTGGATCCCTGGTAAGGGAGCCCCCAGGGCCTGGGGGGTCAGAGGGCCAGGCTGGATCCCTGGTAAGGCATCCCCACCCAGGGCCTGGGGGTCAGAGGGTCAGGCTGGATCCCTGGTAAGGCATCCCCCCCAGGGCCTGGGGGGGTCAGAGGGCCAGGCTGGATCCCTGGTAAGGCATCCCCACCCAGGGCCTGGGGGGGTCAGAGGGCCAGGCTGGATCCCTGGTAAGGCATCCCCACCCAGGGCCTGGGGGGGTCAGAGGGCCAGGCTGGATCCCTGGTAAGGCATCCCCACCCAGGGCCTGGGGGTCACAGGGCCAGGCTGGATCCCTGGTAAGGCATCCCCCCCAGGGCCTGGGGGGGTCAGAGGGCCAGGCTGGATCCCTGGTAAGGCATCCCCACCCAGGGCCTGGGGGTCACAGGGCCAGGCTGGATCCCTGGTAAGGCATCCCCCCCCCCCCCCCAGGGCCTGGGGGTCAGAGGGTCAGGCTGGATGCCTGGTAAGGCATCCCCCCCCCCCCAGGGCCTGGGGGTCAGAGGGTCAGGCTGGATGCCTGGTAAGGCATCCCCCCAGGGCCTGGGGGGGGTCACAGGGCCAGGCTGGCCCACTGGTAAGGCATCCCCCCCCCCAGGGCCTGGGGGTCAGAGGGTCAGGCTGGATCCCTGGTAAGGCATCCCCACCCAGGGCCTGGGGGTCACAGGGCCAGGCTGGATCCCTGGTAAGGCATCCCCCCCAGGGCCTGGGGGGGTGCAGCGGGTCCGGAGAAGAGAGGCCGGGTCTGGGGGTGAAGTGGGTTGTGGGGTGGGTGGTGGCAGCGGGTCCGGAGAAGAGAGCCCGAGCCCAGGGGTGGGGCGGAGAGTCCGGGGAAGGGAGCCCCCCAGGGCCTGGGGGTCAGAGGGCCAGGCTGGATCCCTGGTAAGGGAGCCCCCAGGGCCTGGGGGGTCAGAGGGCCAGGCTGGATCCCTGGTAAGGCATCCCCACCCAGGGCCTGGGGGTCAGAGGGTCAGGCTGGATCCCTGGTAAGGCATCCCCC